>NC_041387.1:182653896-182662274 GCF_002162155.2 Triticum dicoccoides | reverse complement strand
AACAGGACCCCGTGGCGTTGCCTCGATCGAGCCGGTTGGGGCTGGATGAACAGGACCCCGTGGAGGGCTGGATGAATAGGACGACCCCGTGGATGGCTGGATGAACAGTAGACGGTGGAGGGGTGCCCGTGGAGGGGTGGTTGAACAGTAGCCGGTGGAGTAGCGCACGGTGGAGGCTGGATGAACAGGAGCCCGTGGAGGCTGGAGGAGGTCGACGGTAGCCCGTGGAGCCTGGAGGAGGTCGACGGTGGAGATGAACAGTATCCCATGGAGCCCCGTTTTGCAGTACGCCACATCCCTCACGATGAACAGGACCCCCGTTTCGACCGTAGGAGGTCCGTTTCCTCCGTTTTGCGGTACGCCAGACCCCTCCCGATGAACAGGATCCCGTTTCGAACGTGGTCGGTCGAACACAAGGCCGTTTCCTCCATTCTGCGGTATGCCAGGCCTCGTTTCCATCGCCTGTTCCGTCCAAACCCTCCCGATGAACACGACGACGCATTCCGTTCCGTCCCAGCCGGTTGGCTCCTCAGGAACACGACGACGACGACGTTGTTTCTCCGTTCCGACCCAGCCATGTACACGAGCCCTGGCCATACGTATGCGCGAGTAGGCGTTCGAGACCCCGCCCGTATGTACACATATGTGGCCGTATTTTCTTTCTTGCACACTAGCCACTGTACATACGTGTACATGCTATGTGCGCGCCTCTACTACGACACGTACGCGCCTCTACTACGACACGTGCGCGCCTCTACATTGACCAGTATATATGTACGTACACGTTCACGACCAGAATGACAACGCTACGTACGCTTCGACGAGGTGGGTCCCGACTGTCAGGCACTTCCTTGCGTGCAAACATGTAGCTGGTGGGTCCCAGCAGTCAGGGGGCGAATGGTTTTGTTGGACGCACTTCTTTGCGTGCAAAGATGTACCTGGTGGGTCCCAGCAGTCAGGGGGGTGAATCGTTTTTTTTTGCCCGGACGCACTTCCTTGCATGCGAAGATGTAGCTGGTGGGTCCCAGCAGTCAAGGGGAAACATTTTTTTCACGAAATATGGTGGCCCATCCAGTGGGTCCCTGCTGTCAGGTGGAGGTATCATTATTTTCCGCGTAATAAGGAGGCACTTCCTTGCTGCGGCCGTGGACCCAACTGTCAGCCTCTCCACGTACAGTCCACGTCCGATCGAAGTCATTCCTTGACCATGTTGACCATGCTGCACCGAGAGCACCAGGGCGGTGGACGACGGCGAGGCCTAGGAAGGGGACGACGTGGATCCGGGGAAGACGTGGCAGTGGAAGCCCGTGCGGAGAGGAGTACGAGGGTTCACTGGTTCGGCTGCGGTGTGAGGCTTCCATCGCTGCAGTGCCTGGCCAGCGGTGGGAATAGTAGGGGGCGATGAGGCCTCCGCAGCAGCATAGCCGGCCATGGGAAGCAGGAGCACATGGCACGACCGGCGTTGGTTTGGGACGCTGGAGCAAGAAGACGAGAGGTTGAAGAAGCACTACGGCCGTTGGATGGACGTCATAAGGTCACTAGAGCTAGAATCGTTCATATTGACTAAGTTGACAAAGCCCTCCATCCCCGTCAACTTAGTTGGCCCACAAGTCATCCTCCCACTATGGTGGGTCCCAGCTAGCAGGGGGTATTCATTTTTTTGTGTGTAATAAGGAGGCACTTCCTTGCGTGCGAAGATATAGCTGGTGGGTCCGACATGTCAGCGGGGGGAATGTTTTTTTCGCGAAATACAGAGGCCCTTCCGGTGGGTCCCAGCTGTCAGGTGGAGGAATCATTATTTTGCGCATAATAAGGAGGCATTTCCTTGTGTGCGGCCGTGGACCCAACTGTCAGCCTCTCCACGTATAGTCCACATCCAATGGATGTCACTCGTTCACCACGTTGACCAGGCCGCACCAAGAGCACCATGGCAGTGGACGACGGCGAGGCCTAGGAAGGGAATGACACGGAGCCGGGGAAGACTCGGCAATGGTTGCCCATGCAGTGGGGAGTATGAGGGTTTACTAGTCCAGCTGCCATCGCCGGAAAATAACAGGAGGTGTGGGTGAGTAGATGAATGGACTGGCCAGCAATGAAGTAGGGTGGGGCGGTGCGGCCTGTGCGGCAGCACAGCCAGCCACGGGAGGCGGGAGCAGGCAGTCCCACCGGAGCTGGTTTGTGCGGGTGGAGCAAGAAGATCAGATATTGAAGAAGCAGCACGGCCATTGGATTAACATCCAACGGTCACTGCTGCTAGGATCGTTTGTGGACTAAGTTGACAAAGCCAAAGTACACGTCAACCTAATAGACCCACAAGTCAGCCTCCAAATCTGTCCCAAACAGCATACAACCCAAAATTTCTAGCCAGATTCAAATTAATGTTAAATCTAAATATACCTTAATTTAAATTCAATGAAATTTTACCCGCACAAAAACAATGAAATTTAAAATATCAAAATCCAAAAGAGAACAGTATTTTGGAACTAATTGCCTGTTTGCTGTATTTTTTTCATTTTATAACCATTTATTATTACTTATAGCCCATTTCTTATTACTTATAGCCCATTTTCTGGGCAAAATCTCCTCATCTTGAAAGATTTTTGGCCCGGCAGGGCGTAGAAAAGCAAGTAGGCCTACGTTGGTTATTCTACAAAAAACAAAATAGCTGGCTAGCCATTTTCAGAAAGAAAAAACAAACAAACTGGGCTGGTCATGTGCTAAACATATGAAATAAAAGACTGGGCTAGACGTGCCACGGGTCCCGCACAACCCAGTTGATACCCTTCTCCGTCCCGAAAAAACAAAATTACTGCGCGCGTTGCTGGGTCCCTACTATCATCCTCATCATGTAAAGTCATCTCCTTATTCCTCTCGGTTGTTGACCATGTTGACAACACCGGAGGGCAGCGCCATGGTGAGCGAACCAAGGCGGAGGACGATGGTGAGGCCTCAGACGGGAACGAACAGGAGCCGGGGTAGATGCATAGAGTTTTAGGGTGCAGTGTGGCCATGATGTGTGCGCGGCAGCACAGCCAGCCGTGGGAGGCGGGAGCAGGCGGTCCCGCCAACGCTGGTTTGGCTTTGGCGGCTCGAGGAAGAAGAGACTGAAGAAACACGAGAGATGTTGAATGTCAATCCAACGGTCAAGGTTGGCACAACCGTTTGTTGACTAAGCGGACACCAAGTAGCATACTTTTATATATATATAGGAAGAAAAGAAAAACTAGGCTCATTGACGTGATAACATTCCCGAAACCGCGACCGTTCGATCTTGTGTTACAACTAAAACTATGAGGAAATGCGTTCGTCTGCTGTCCTCCTCACAGGGAATGTTCGCCACATAAGTGACTAGCACCCTTGGTTTTCAACCGAGAGGTCTTGGGTTCGAGTCCCAGGAACTCTCAATTTTGTCCTCCATCCTTCCTCTATAAAAAAGGTAAAGAAAATCAAAGACTTGGGAAGGCATACAGAACAAGCTAGTGTACCAGTAAAGAGACGTTGCTGAGTTTTAGAAAAAAGAGAGACGTGCTCCTGTAGCTGGTTCAAATCCAAACCTAGACTATGACTATATATGGTGCTATGCTACTCTGCAAGTAATGAAACTGACATATCCAACGTTCGCTTCTCCTCTCTCTACTTACTCTGCTTAGCGTCAGAAGCTCTGGACGCAGCAACCATGTCCGCTGGCTGCTCGTCCACCTGCTTTTCAGCAGGAAACAACCAGATATGCGCCAAGTCGCCACCCGTACCATCGCCTATGGGTCTCACCACACCCCCGCCGGCACGCGCACCGCAGCCGATTGCTCATCGCAACCCGCTGCCGTTGGTGTGGTGCCACTGCTGCAAATCACGTAGAGTCATCCGTCACGTCTCAACCACAATCCTCAACCCTGGCCGAGTCTTCTACAAATGCCCGAATCATGGGGTAATAATATGTTTAAGTGTTGTTCTTCTGCTTTCAATTGCTGATTATTTAATAGTTTGGTTGATGATCTTCCAATTTGATTCGTGCGGCAAAGGAAAGATTCGTGTGATTTGTATTTCTAGGAAGTTGCTGATGTGGGGGGATGCAACTATGCTGATTATTTGGTTAGCCGAGGAATCCCAATACCAGCAGGTTGGGGTGTTGGACAAGTAACTGAAGGAACGACAGAAGAGGAAGATGCAGAGCAGAAGGTTAAAGATGCAGTTCCTCTGATCATGGCCAAGCAACAGCTGCTGAATAGCCTTGATAGCAATGAGGACATGAAAGAGCTTGTGAAGATAATTGGCAAAATCGATGTGCTTTGTAGGATGATTATCTCTTTATTTGCAGTGTATGTAACACTCGTGATGTATTCAGTGGCTATGACATGAGCACTTTGCTGAAACTAGTAATGAATGAAACCTGTGTAGTAGGCTGGGCGTAGTGTTGTGAACATCTAATGATTTCTATTAACGGAAATCAGGGGGTATCCCCTTTTGCTCATAAATAAATAAATAGCAGAGGCCTTGTCGGGTCAGCTTTGTTCTCATTCGAAGACATTGATGGATTTGAAATAATCATCATCTCTGGGTTTTGTGATCCTGGAAAACAGGTTATACCAACGACAGCACAACAGAACCACACACCGATGATCCTCGAAACTGGAGATATACTGCAACTGAACAATGTCTGTTATGTTAGCATACATTTCAGTTGTCTCTTTGTCATACGTATCCGTGCTCATGATGGCACTGTTTTGTGTCTTGCTACCTTCGTCTCGTGCAAGGATGTTGTAGCGCACATCTCCAACAACGCAAGATTCATAATGTCTTACCCGAGTATCAGGACCCATTGCTAGTGAGTAAAGGGCATCATCAACTGCATGCCCATCCTCTCGCATCTTCTTAACCTATGGTTAGAAAATAGACAAGCTGATCATCTTATGTACTCAATATATTAAAAAAACTGACAGTGCAATTCAAAAGCTTACATGGCTCTTGAACCATTTCGCAAATCCTGCCATAACCAGTTTGTCAACGTTTCTTGGATTTTGCGGCAGTAACTCCTTTTTGTAGATGCTGCACAACATAGTGATCGCGTCAAACATCTAAATATATAAGAATGTGCTGCAAGTTTAGTAGATTACGATGTATAAGCTGCAGTACTGCACGTACTTGATATAAGGTAGTATCTCAGGACAGTTATTCAACACATACCAAACCATTTTGTCCAAATCTTTAGGTTTGTCCTCTTGTCGACTCTTCCCTGTAACTCAAATAGAATAATCGAAAACATTGAGCCCGGGATTGTCTTCACCCACCTCTTTGCTAAGATGATCAGCTGTTTCGATGTATTTTGAGCAGAATGTCAATGCTTCTGTAGCAATGTAGGCCTCTGCAATGGAACCCTCGGGTCTAGCTCTGTTCCTAACATAGCCCTTGAAAGTGCCTAGCCGCCTTTCAATAGGGTACATCCAGCCATACTGTACTGGACCTCTAAGTAGTGCCTCATCAAGTAGATGAATAGCCAAATGCACCATCACATCAAAGAAGGCTGGAGGATATATCTTCTCAAGGTTGCATTGGATAGTTGGTATCTTGTCTCTAAGACGCTCCAAAGCATCTATCCTGATATTTCTACTGCAGAGTTCCCTGAAGAATTTTCCCAACTCTGCAACTGCTCTGTATAAGTCTGGGAGGCCCAATCCCCTAAGGATAACAGGTAAAACCCTTTGAAGTAGGACGTGGTAGTCATGAGTTTTCAACCCTTGTACCTTGTTTCCATCTGCACTAACTCTCCTTTCAGGGTTGGAAGCAAATCCATGTGGGAATCTCACACGTGACAGGACCTCGCAAAATTATTTTCTTTTTATCTTGTCCAAGACATACACAGCTGGTGCCATATCCCGTGGTTTACCTTCATCTTGCACCTGCAAATCCTTTCTGATACCCAGGTGTGTCAAATCAATCCTAGATTTTAAGGTATCTTTCGTCTTGCCTTCAATATTAAGAAGTGTGCCGATAATGCTGTCACATATATTTTTCTCAATGTCCCACAAAGTGGACCTGTGGGTAAACAATAATCTCTCTTCTGCCCTGCCACGCTTCCTTTTCCCGCTACCATTACCAGGATGGTTTCCTGGTGTAATATGCCTGACCTTCTCTAATTCCACTTGCAACTCATCGGCGGTGAGCCTCTTTGGCGCATCACGGTTTTCATGCTTTGCATTGAACAGATGTCTTCGGTATTTTCTAGGATGCGGCTTGTCCTTGGCAAGGAAACGATAGTGTCCAATGTAACAGATCTTGCTAAGTATTGCGTATGACAGCGGATTCCTGTCACATCGAACACATGCATTGTAACCATGTGTCGTTCGCCCTGACATAGTGTCCAAAGCCGGATAATCATGGATGCACCAAATTATAACAGCACATAGAAAGAAATCAGCTGGTGGGCTGCTATATAGGTCTCGAGTGAGAACACCCCTCCATAGCTGTTGAAGTTCCTCCACAAGAGGCTCCATGAACAAATCAAAATCCTTTCCAGGACTTTTTGGACAGGCCATCATGTAGTTTGATTCTTTGGTGCAGACATTTGGAGGCATGTTGTAAGGGATAACAAGCACTGGCCACATGCTCTATGTGGCGCTCTGGTGGCCAAATGGGTTGAATCCATCTGAAGCTAAGCCAAGTCTAATGTTTCTCGGGTCAGCAGCAAACTTTTTGTGTTTATCATTGAAGCTTTTCCACTCACTACCATGAGATGGATGGCTCATTACATTTTGATCTCTGGACTCCTGGTTCCTAGAATGCCACAATACATCCTCTCTTGTTTCAGCATCATGAAACAACCTCTGCAATCTTGGTGTAATTGGAAAATGTCTCAGAACATTATGAGGAATCCTCTTCACAGCATCGCCATCTTTCAATCTTGATGATTTGCATTTCGGGCATTCACTTAAGTTGGCATAATCCTTCCGGAACAAAACACAATTATTCTTACAAACATGGATCATATCATATCCAATTCCAACTGCACGAAGGAAATTCTTCATTTTACTGTAGGTGTGTGGTAGCTCAGACGCATCTGGGAAAGATTTGCGGAAAGCAGCCAACATCGCATCAAATGATTTGTTGGTCATCCACTTAGATATCTTCACCTGAAATAAGGTGACCATAGCTGAGAATACTGACAGCTTATTTCCTGGGGTGACAGCCATGTTGCGTTGTTCCAACATGCGGGCCCACCATTTTTCTTCTGCAGGTGAAAGTTCACGGAATGCACGAGCATTTCGTAGGATTGTTTCAATGTTGGTAAAACTCACTGGCTCCACCACCACCTCTTCCTCCTCCTCTTCCACCTGAGCATCAGGCAGATCAAGATGGTGATATGTTGCTTCCACGTAGTCAATAACATTGACGTTCACAGTTTCACCATGATGAACCCACCTAGTATATGTGACTGACATCCGATACAAGTGTAGATGATTTTGCACAGTTGACTGGTGTCTTGTAACTGAATTCATACAACTGCTACACGGGCAGAGCACATCTGATTTCGGACTATCGTACTCAGCTTTGATAAAGTTCATGAAGTTTTCAACCCCCTCGACATATGCAGCGGAGAATCTTCGAGCAAAAGTTATCCAAGTCTTGTCCATCTGTTAGACATACAAATTAGTTCTTCTACTAGATATTACGGGAAAAACATATATGCTTTTTTATGAAGTCCAGAAAAAAAATACCTAGGTCGATGTCTAAAGCTATGGCAAGATATTTGGACGAGCATATCTAAGTAACGAAATATATGTAAAGCTAATTCAGCAAACAGATTTGAGTGCTAAATTATGGCAGGCTGTTTTAGCAGTCAATGAGGCCGAGCACACAGTCATCAAACTATCGAAGGCCATCGCAGCAACAAAGATCGAGTATAAAACGGTGTAGAGCTATTTCACCTAACAGATTGGCTACTAGACCATGGCAATCTAGGTCACAATAAATATATGGCAGGATATTTTAGCAACTAATCGGCCCTGGCATGCCATCTCAGCTAAGCAGACTGAGTGTAGAACACGGCAAGGAAGCTTCTTAACCAGAGCATATTCACTGTAAACTACTTCAGCAAACAGTGAGATTAACAGCGTCTATCAGGTAACATTCAGCGCTACACCGACATGAAAGGGCCTCAGTCTAGAATGCGCGTACCATGGGAGAGAGCTAACCATCATGCGTCTCCACACGACCGTCGCTAGCGGTGGCGGCACTGACCGCCGTGCGCCTCCACAAGAACGTAGCCAGCTGTGGCGGCGCGGCTAGAGGACGATAGTCTACGAGAGCGTACTGTGGGAGCGAGAGGATCGCCTTGTGTCCCCTCGATGAACCGCGGCGCCGACGTATCGGCGCGGCGGGAGGGC
>NC_041387.1:182641280-182653553 GCF_002162155.2 Triticum dicoccoides | reverse complement strand
CGGATTTGGGGGGGGGGGATTCTTGGGTGGGGGGAGGATTTTCGCGCGGTGGGCCGGGAGAGTCTGGCGCATGGTCGGTTTTTCCAAGTGCAGTCCCACGTGTCAGTGAAGAAGCAAGCTGAAGTGCGTTTCATTTGCGTGAGCCGTGTGCAGGACCGAACGTGTGTGGGGTGCAATGCGATCGTGACGGGAGTGTTGTGAGTGTACTGCCTTTTTTCCTTTTAAAATAGGTGCTTCGCCCCCTCAAAAAAAATTGTCTCGCGCGGTCCATCGATACTACTACTAGTAATCCAATAATCCTGACTAAAACGGCAGGGTCGGGTCTTTTCCCGCGTGATATGCTGGGAGGTTGGCTTAGTTGGGTTTTTTAGGACGAGTAATGCTACACCTACGTAATCCTAGTTACGTAATTAACATAATGTGAAACGTGTGAGCTGTTGATTGTAGATTGGGGGGAGGGAGGGCCCCACCACCATGAAAATCAGGGGAGGAGAGAGAGAGAGGCAATTTATGTTAACCCTTTCGTAGGTTCCCGTAGATGTAGAAAGATGTGAAATGCGTGAATGTGTAGTGGACGTACTATTGGAGTGCCTAAGATAAATTGTGTATGTATAGACCCTATGTGTTTATTTTACTTCGCATGTTAGATTTGTCTCGGTTCAATAAAAAGCAGAATTGGTGATGATGGTGTGCCTGTCATCCTGCAATATAGGCCATCCAATCTATATCTAACGGATAGGAAGGAAACTGTGACAATTTACCCGCACTCCTCTCCACATTTGCAGATAAGGCTTTCCCTCGTTCATCCTTTTCTCCCACAAGATCTTGATCTTCTGTGCAACGCACGGGCATCTTGCTAGTACTCCTACAATATACTATATTATTGTGAAAGTTCATATACACCGCCCAAGATTAATGCAAACACGGCAGATTTTCATTACATTTCGAACTTTTATAGGACAGGAAAATAAAAGAAACCCAACCCTAAACCTATTCTATGATGGCGACTGACGTCCTCCATCTGCGATCTCTATGTACGGGGGCGGGGTTCAAGACACATGAAGTGAAGGTGCGGTCTCCAGCGAGGAAGAGTAGAACACGGGATATGGACCGGCCAGTTGGCACACCATGCCCTGCCACCTCCCATGCCCTACTCATCCTCGGAGGATTCCCCGACCTCGGCGGTGCCGGACGTTGGACGGCGGCAAGTAGGACACGTGGCTGACGGTGCTCCCGTTGTCGGCCGCCAGCGTGGCCACCGCTTGTGCGGTCGCGTCCACTCCGCTACGCCGCTATTGCGTCGCGAGAGGCGAGTTGAGCGAGGGCGGCGACCTCGAGCTTCATCCCCTAAGAGCATTCGCACTTGCGGTCATGGCGGATGTGGTGCCAGGTAGGAGGATGATGCACTATGGTGTGGAGGTGAGCTGGGCGTTGCCGCTTTAAGTAGCGCATTCCGGTGAGGCCAAGCGTCCGAGTGCATCATTAAGTCACCGGAGTTGGTTCCTCGGGCACCGAGCCTCTTAACAACAAAATACGAATGAACAGCATGAATGCGGGAAGCTGGCTCCGGCTGGGAATGCACCGTGCGATGGCGCGAGGGACGAGGGTTTTGGTGTGCCAGGGTAGTCAGCTGCGGTCGTGGCAACGTTGGAGATGCCCTTTGCTCACATGCGATCCCCGCATGTCATTGAAAAAGCAAGACGGCCCGGTATGGTCTCAGGTCCTGAGGATGCAGTTGGCCGCGCTACACCACTCCGCGGACGCGTCGCGGCGCCCCGTGCATCCTCGACAAGCCGGGTGCTGGGGTGTGTTTGGATTGTGGCCAAAGTGCACCTTACCAAAATTTTGGTCATGACCCAAAGATTGGTCTTTGTTTGGATGGTTGCCATTTTTTTTGGCATGCTAATGAACTCTAGCCAACTCTAGTTCATTTTTCTTGCCAATGTCGGCCAAATCATGGGCAACCAATACCTCAACCAAAATTTTGGCTACCCAATGCTTTGATGAGGCAACCTTGGGAACAAACCAAACATACTGTTGGTCGTGCCACGTCACTAACGCCACCCTCGGCACACTGAAACCGACTATCTCTAGCAACGATATGAGTGTGTTGCTCAGCGTGGTCGCCGTGTCCAGAGGCGGTGCTGGAGCTGCACCACGTTGTTGGCCCCAACGACCCACATGAACGGTTATCGGTGGCGAGGAGGTCATGGGCCAACTCCTCCATTGGACTAGTCTGCGCTACGTCATCCCGATGGGTGTGCCCCACATGTCGGTTACCTTGTTTTCCCGGCCATATTCGAGCGCCAGTGCTCCGCATTGCGCATTAGGCCTTTCACTATGTAGGCCAAGCGAGACAACTTATTGTTTATTTGAGCCTTTCAAGTATATTCATGTGGCGTTTGCTTATTTCTCATTCCTCTCCAACCCTCTTCTCCATCGATCATGTCGCCCTCCGGTCGAGTCCATCCTCCCGCATGCCTCATTTGAACATTCCGCCGAGTATCATTCGCATGTACCCACCCTAGTCATCTTTCAATCGATCTCCAGACCCCGAGACGAAATCAAGAGAGAACAAGTGGGGGCACGTGATACCTAAGGCGGATTCAAAATTTTGAACCGGTGATCATAGCATCCGCAAATCATATATAAAGGGTATTCAATGTTCGTTTCGTTTTTGAACGTACAATATACTCCGTCCTATCCTTTCTAGTTTACATATAAGTTTTATGTGTAGTCAAAGTATCTCTACTTTGATCAAAAAGGTATCAACATTCAACAATGCCCAATCAATATTGTTAGATTTGCACGTATACTCGAGATGGTTTCCGATTTGTTTTCAACCATGTGAATGTGCTTGTTCTCGCGCATGCTCTTCCTACTAGGATTTTGCCACGTATAGCCAGTCCAATAGTAACTTTTTTAAGCTCCATGTCCAATAGTACATGTGGAGTACTGACAACATCTGTACTCCCTCCTTCCATTTACATAGGGCCTATGTGGAGGAGAGAGATGTGAAAAGTAAGGGGAGTCAGCTCTCATGCAAGAGCCTTGGCTATATACGCATTCCTAGTTAAATAGTACAATAAATATGAAGAAAGAGATAGAGAGGAGATGGAAAAAAGTACTAATACAATAGCCAACCTTATATATATTTTTGCGGGAAATAGCCAACCTTATAGCCCACACTATAGTATGAGTGCATACTATAGATGATGGCTATAGATGACATGGCAGTCCCTCATAGCCATCGACTGGCTATACTATTAACCATGCTCTAATGCGTTTTTAAAACCGCATTTGACTATTGACAAGATTAATAGTACATGAGATGTATAATGTGAAAATTATGTCATTGGAAACTCCTTTCACATACGAATTTGACTGTATGCTTTGTGTAAATTGCATGTCATATATTATTACTCTAACATTTGGTCAAAGTTAGCATCAAAAAATGCATTAGGCCTTACCCTTCCTTTCAGTCACTTACTGGCGGACACCATGCTTGCTAGGCCCCGCATGTCAGTTACTCAATGGGTTCGGCCACATCAAGGGATCCTCATCCGTAGTATACTCCCTCTGTTTTTATTTACTCTGCATAAAACGGAGGGAGTGGTAGTATAATAAATGACGCGGGCGGGGGAGGGGGAGGGACGTCGGTTTGCTCTCAACTGCGGTCCCACAAGCGAGCGAACATGCAAGATGAAGCGCGTTCCATTCGGTGAGCGACGCGGAGGGTCCAGCGTGCCGGGCTACAACGCGAACGCGACAAGAGCGATGTACAGTCAAAACCGATTGACCAGTCGTCACCGAAACCACTATTCACACCAGAACCTTCGCTGCTCGGACTACGCCAGCCACTGCCCTAAAATCATACCTAATCTCCAGCCCATTCCCCCACCTTTCGATCCCCTAGCCCGCATCAAGCGTCCCCTAGTTCGCCGGAAAGCCATGGTGCGCCGCAAGATGACTTACTACAAGATGCTGACGCCGGAGCGCCGCGCAGAAATCGCGGCGACGGTCGGTGCCACAGACCTCCATTCCCAAACTCGCTTTGCGGCGGGCCAATCCCCGAGTTCTCTGGAGCCAAGCTATGAGGAGGAGGAAGCCGATCCAATATTCATGGCGGAGGTCGCGGCGCAGAAGGCCCCCGATGGGTATGAGATGATGGACGTCGACTTTGTGCCGGCGTCCAAGTCCCCCATGGTGCAGGCGGACCAGCGGTTCAACATGGCGATACTAAAGGAGGACCGGGAGGCAGAGCCTCAACTCGACGCGGAGCACGCACATGCCGCTCCCATCGAGGCTCTCCTGCAGGCGGAATCAGATGTCGTGGATGTGAACCGGGCGGCGGAGGCTCAACTTGAGGCGGAGCGCGCAGATGCCGCTGCCATCGAGGCCCTCCTGCAGACGGAACCGGACGTCCTGGACTAGAACTGGGTGGCAGAGGCTCGAATCGACGCAGAGCGCGAGGATGCCGCTCTCATCGACGCCCTACTGCAGGCGGAACCGGATGTCCTGGACTTGGACCGGGCGGTGGAGGCTTGACTCGACGTGGAGCGCGCGGATGCCGCTGCCATCGAGGCCCTCCTGCAGGCAGAACCGGACGTCCTCAACTTGAACCAGGCTGTTCTCTCATCCATGCAGAGCGCCCACACGATCCGCGTGAATGAGTAGCTGGAGGCCGAGGACAACCACGGTGCCGAGACACATGTCGGCAGCTACGGCTGGTTCGCGTCGGCAGCCAAAGACGACGAGGCCGTCTCTTTGCGCGAGCAGTGATAGTTTTTCTTTATGTTGTTGTTTTTATGGATCTTTTGCTGTGTAAAAACATATATTTGGTATGCAAGTCGCATGACTTGGGTCAGTCTACCATTTCAGGCGGTTGGATGAATATCTTACGTCTCCTAACCCTTCTTTCCTTCTTCCTCACCTCTTCTTCTTCCCCAACAGACCACCGCACGGGCCGTACGGATACTCCCCAACATGCGGTTGGATAAACATACTCTATGAATGAAAAATATGTGTGAGCGATAGGATGGCTGAGTTTGGTTTGTTCACATGCGACAGCACGTGTCAGTGAGGGTGTGTTCCCTTGGTTGGGTTTGCCGCGTGCAGGAGCGACTGTTTGAGGGTGTGGTGGGACCGCGGCGTGCAGGAGCGACCGTGTGAGGGTGCGGTGCGACCGCGACAGCCGTGCGCAAGTGTACCTCCTTCTCATTTTGAAAACTTTAGGCAAGCTTGGCGAAAATGTGTGGCGAAGTTTGGCAATGCAAGGCCTAGACCCAAACAGGATAAGTACGTACATACTAGGAGTACTAGTGTTCAAAAAGAAAGGCGGGGTTTTCCTTCGCGGGATTTAGTCAATACAAATCCTCATTTCACATGTCAATTAATGCGTATTTTGTTCTATAAATACCGAAGTGCTAACTATCTCACTCCTCATCGCTTTATTAATGCAGCGCCATGCAAACCAACCTTCTCACTTCCGCATGCATGCAGGGGATATTAATGTCCTTGGTTGCTAGTACGAGGCAAACCCCATCAATTTTGCCTCGATTAGTGTTAGTGGCCTTTTGCAAATTGTAATTTATATATACTGGCCTTGTGTACAAAAAATGGAGGTAGTAACTATATTTGACTTCCTTCCCCATTGCAGTGACGTTGACGATATCTTTTTTTGTGGTTTGGCAAAGTGCGTTCGACGGAGAACACCATTGAGGGAGACCATGGTAAGTTGTTCGCAAGTGCCACCTGCAAGCCGAGACAACCGCCTTAGCATCCAGGAAGTTCATTGAACCAAAGGACTAGTACTACTAGTAGTACACAATAGCGACATCCGTCCAGCTTAGTGCGGTGAGATGGTTTCTCGAAGAAGACGATGGAGAAGCGGAGTCAGCGAAGAGTGAAATGATGGTTGCTTCGTCCATGCTTTTGTGATTTGATGCCTCACTGCTTTGTGATTTGTGATAGAAGGGACAGGGGAGTATACTCTGTGCTCTATACTGTACTACATGCGTCCAAGCATGGGAGAAAGAGGAGAGACGTTGCATTTTTCTATTCCTTCAATCAATCAATCAGGGAGCTTCGGTTCCATCTTTTTGGCTTTGGCAACACTGTCCACAATGGTTCCCATGATGCCAAAAGCTATTTTCACATTTGACTACACATTGTGGATGCCCTTAACTGTACCACTTGTTTTGCTCCTGTGTGCTATCTATACAAATCTCAATTATATTGATCTAAAAAATTATAGAATCAAGATTAGTAAAAAGGAGGCGATTTTGCCGCGCTGTTGGCGGGGCAGGTTTCTTATTTTCAGAGGACGTTGTCCTGGCGGTTTTCTAACATGCGGTCCCACGGGTCAGTGCTTTACCAAGATGATCCGCGTCCCACATGAGGCAAAACAATGGAAGAAGCAACACGTGGTTAAGTTGAAGAAGATGAGGGAGAAGCGGATTCAACAACGAGTGAAATGATGGTTGCTTCGTCCCTCCAACTTCTTTTTTTAGCATTATTACTTCATCCCTCCAACTTAACTGCGGGAAAGGTGCAGCTTTGTGATATGAAGCCTCATTTCTCATTACTACGCCAGCGCCATGACTGGGGTGCTTCACCCCGGCTGCTCTGCACTATATTCCGGTATGGCACGTGGACCCGGTAGCTTGCTGTCCCACATGTCGGCGAAAGGGACTAGAAGATTTATGAAAGTGAGCGCTCCACTCTTACGACGGAGGAGTACACGACATGAAGGCCCAGTGAACTGTCACTTGTACTGTATTGTACCATAGTTTTGCTGTTTCGCACGATCCATCGATATAAACCCGATTAAACAGGAAAGGGCGGGATTTTTCCCGCACGGTAGATGATACTAGCCATACATTTCAAAGGCAATTTTAATGTATGCAAACTGAATAATTAAGGCCTTTCCCAGTGCTCCATGGTGTATAGGTGCTAAGGATGCCACATAGGCAGAAAAATGATGTGGCAAAGCAATTAAAGAGGAGAGAGAGGTTTATGGTGACCCCAACAAGAACCAATGCTAATCACGTGAACCTGGACAAAAAGACTACCAACCAATACATGAAGGAGTTTTATTACTAAACAATTCAATAGAGAAGGCTTAGCTACAAAACCTAAGCATCGATGCATTGGGGACATTAGTTGCTAAGCATTTTAATGCACTTAGGACCTCACTTTAGCACCAATGCATTGGGAGAGGTCTAAGTAACAATATGATATCTAGTAAAACTAAAAACACATATGATTTATAGTGTTAGAGTGTAGTAGTAGTGTTGTATTGCCTAGTTGTTAGATGTAACATGCGAGAACATGTAGAGATGTTGTTTTGGAGGGCCTACAGAGAGAAAAGCGTAATACGGTCACCGAACATCAGAATAAGCTGATTACGGTCACTATATACGTTTTGCGGTGATTATACAGTCACTTGCTCACGGTTCAGCATCGGATTGCACTCTGTTGACCGGCCAAATAGTCTGCGTGGCGCCATGTTGACTAGTTAAATTGACCATGTTCCTTGTGGGTCCCACCTGTCAGTTTGCATAGGGAAAAGGTCAGATAAACACAAATTTACGCAGGCGTGACAAGACGCCAACCCGTGCACGGGAATCACCTGGTTGTGTATGTGTCTGTCAGGGCCTGATGTGTGCGCGTGCACGTGTAGGTTGAGCACTTGAGCGTGAGAGTGTGTGTTGGTCGTGTGGTGTACTGGTGTGTGCATGCATGCGTGCGTGTGTGCGTGTGAGTGTTGCGTGTGTGCGTGGCTGCGTGTGTACGTGTGAGTGTTGCATGCGTGCGTGGGTGCATGTGTTTGTGTGAGTGTTGCGTGCATGCAGTTCATGTGCATGTGTGCATGTATGTATAATCACCACACCAGCTCCTGTGTGTTAAAACAGACAGCTCAGCATAAAACTTACTAGGGATACCATGAAATGTGAAATCCACGTTGAGATCACTATATCACAAACTCACTCTAATTCAACAACTCATCATAAATCAATTACCACGTTGATATTAGTATTTGCAAGGAAAATACGGGTATTATAATACATATAGATTCGTTTGGCAATTTAAAAGGTTCCTTTCGTATTCTCGAATGGTAGGACCCAACGGCGTACCAGCCAGACCTTGGCTCGTGTTGATCCTAAAAAATGGGCTCGTGTCCTTCGGTGGCATGCGTGGTACGCACATTAGGCAACCCCTACCAGTCGAGCCTCAGCGTTTCAAGTCGAAATATCTGGCGGCCAGAATTCCAGCCCTAGGAAATTCCCCTCATGTCCCCGGTCCGTAATGACTACCGATGAACAACGGAGGGATGCTTTAGTAACTAGACAACGTTACCTACCATGCCGAGCATGGTTCAATTCCCTCGGTCGCCGCTCGTCAAGGTCACCCGTCAACTGCATTGCCTACTACTACTACTACTACTACTACACCAGGATGAGCATAGAATTGAGCCCGTTTTTTCGTGCCTAGTACTTGAGTTAATATATCAGGCAATGCATTGGTACGCAGGGATTATCCTTTTACTCCCTCCTTTCCGGTTTATAGGGCTTATCTCAAAATTTTAGTTTTCCCATTTTATAAGTCTCAATTTGGTTGTTCCCCATCACATGTTTAGATTTCAAGGTGCAATAAATCATTACATGCAAGAATTAAGAGAAAATTGACCGATGCATGTACTTTATGCATGCATGCATTGCAATTAATGCATTCGTAAACACAATTTTTGAGGAAAACAAGCGCATTAATTGAGTGGTTTTGCAAACTACAACAATTGTTCCACCACTCACCATCTACCTTGGTTGGTGAGATTTTTGAATTGAGCCCTATAAACCGGAAAGGAGGTTTAACTAAGAAAAATGTTTGACCAAATCCATTCTTAAGAAATACAACAGGACAGATGTACGGCTTGAAAATTTATTGCATGATGCAGGTTATGATATTGTTTCGAATCCTGGATCTTAAATTTTAGAAAATCCAAAAGTGAGTATAAATTCTTGAAAGTGAGCATGGTCACGTGATATGGCACAAATATTACTTCGTAAGTTTTTTCTTCAATTCAAGACAAGCTGCTTATGACAAGTTGCACAAATGAAGAGCCAAGGTATTTTGGAACAAAGACCTGTCACGTTAAGGCGAACGCTTTCACTATTGAAACCGTGGGCGTTTACGTGCCGCCACGAGTCCCCGCTTCTCATCGGCAGGTGTCGTCCCAGCAAGCATGTGAGTCGACGGGAGGCATGCGAGCAGACCGCTGCACCGGCTGTCAGGGAGGCGTGCGAGTAGACCGCTGTGCAGACTCACCGGGAGGCGAGCCCTTTGACCAGGCTCCGCCGCCCACCGTCGTCCCAACTGCTCCCACTTTTAATGTGGTCGGCGCCGCAGTTTAAAATCAACCCCGCGCTACCCGGTATTGCTACAATCCTCTCTCTTCCTCTCCGATTCTCCTGTCGTCTACCTCCAACTAGCCTGACCTAAACGTACGCCATGCCGCATCATGATGGTCTGTCCTTAGTGTTCCAGTTTCATGAGGAAGACACCCAGCCGGAGTCTCAAGAACATAAGGCGCTTTGGGACGCGCTTGAACTGGCCTTGCGGAAAGACGCCGCGCCTATCCCCGCTCCCGTTTTGGCTCCCATCGCTCCGACTGGGCCAGTGCCCATTCCCGTGGCATTGATGGGCTGGGAGCCGCACATTGTCACCGAGCTTGATGCCACGGGGTTCCACGAGGTCCCCGCCGACTTTCACGCGCCCGTGCACCTGCCAGCGCATGCGCCTGCGCGTGCACTGACGCGCACGCCCGTGCCGGTGCCCGTGCACCTGCCAGCGCATGCGCCTGTGCATGCACTGACGTGCGCGCCCGTGCCGGTGCCCGTGCACACGAATGTGTCCGCTGCGCCGTTGACAGCGCATGTCCCCGCGCGGGTGCCAGTGCCCCCCTAAGCGGCATGGATGGCTGCCTTCGACCGCTTCCTTGCACCAACGCCAGTCGCCTCCTCCCGCCAGTTGACTCGCTCTGGAGTCCAGAACATTTTGGCCTTCCTTGAAGCTAGGCCAACGTCCAGGAGTACGCCAACAACGGCGCAAGACGCCGCCATCGCCGTCGGTCAGTGGCCCGACGACACACAGAGCATGGCAGAGGAGCCGCTTCCCACCGCGAGACGCCGCCGCCGCCGCCGCGTAATCTAAATTTGCCATGAAAAACGTTCGGATTGCCATGATTAAAATCCTAACGTTTACCATTTCCGTTATTTTATATCGACCATCGTATAATTAAAAGTCGGAGTGAGACTGAACAAAATGTACGGTTTGATCGATTGAATGTTCTACTAGAGCCGTATCAAATTAAATATAAAACGTCATCAAGCCACATGTATTCCTTGTCATCCAACGACCTAGACTGCTTCAATGTGGAGCGCTCAACACGTTTAGCGTGCAGTTAATTTCATGCCAAAAATAGTGCTAATCACATGACAACACACAAATAATATCTTAGTAGTTAATATCTGCATGCACTTAATATACTTCCAAATTAATGTGCATTGCATGTACACACTGACTAGTGCTGCTAGTACGTGAAACTGGTGTCATGACTTGTGAACGCGTCCAGATATGGTCAACGGCAACATCGCCCGCGAGTTCTTCCTGTTTGCCCGTGCGTCTAAACGCAGAAGGGGAGGAGAGAGAGAGAGCACACGTGGAACCACCAATAAGTGAAGGCGAATAGTACTAAAAATAATATTACATGTTATCCATTAATTAGGTTGTGGTAATATAAAAACATTATGTGAACAAAGGGGCTACAACAAACATTGCTATTCTACGTATGTTGCCTATTGACGTGCGACTTGAAGGCCCGGTTGCATGTTCGATCCTCGTCCTTTATTTTTTAATTTGTATATGGGTCCAAATTTGTTTCATGACATGTGGGCCCCTCTGTGTGTAGTTTGTAGCACTTTAATTTGTGGGTGGAAATTTGTTCCATTCCAAGTGGACTATCGGTGTGTAGTTTTGTAGCTTATTTATAATAATTAAAGAGAACAACATAGTTTTTTCAATAATACCATGGTGCGATGTTGAAGGCAAGAAAGGACGTGCGAGAGAGCGATGACCGAGCCAGAGGGAAATCAACTAGGGGAGTTGTGTGGGTTGCAACGGTGTTTGGAGTAGTTGTGGGACGAATGCTATGAAAATATAATCTAAACCGACCGGAATAAATGCCTACACAAATTAATCCAAGGTTTGAGTGCCCCTCGCAATGTAAATAGCTCCGGCTTTGCGAGGGATGGAGAGGTAGTAGCTTCAACGCGTGGAAGATACGGTGTGAGAAAGCGAGGTCAATCGAGAGACATATAGATAGAGAGACAAAGTGAGTGTGGTCCGACATTCATTGAACAAATATATATGCTCTGGAGAGATATTGTCCGATTGAGATTTGGTAAGGGTGAGGGCTGTACGATAGAGCTTGAGAGATGATCCAGTCACAGACATGTAGATATATTTTGTGTGTGGGAGGAAGCAAGGTCAACCGATCACATAGGGGCCGTGCGATCGAAAGAGTGAGACGGGTTGGAGAGAGTGACCTAGATAGACGATGTGCATGAGAGAGTATACAATGTGAATAGGTCGAATTGGGCTCAAACATGGTGATATATCATTTTTGTCCGAGAAAGAGCGAGGTCAATCGAGACATACAAAGATATATATATATATATATATATATATATATATATATATATATATATAGAGAGAGAGAGAGAGAGAGAGAGAGATTGAGTGAGCGTGGCCCACCATGAGGTCAAAAGAGTGGCAGCGGCTTGGATGGACTGACCTAGATAGACAATCTGCGTGAAAGAGTATAGAGTGTGTCGATCGAGGCCTGAACAGGGCGATATATCATTTGTGTGTGAAAGAAAACGAGGTTAAACGAGACTCAGATAAAGAGAGCGAGATTGAGCGAGTGTGGCCTGCCGTGCGGAAGAAAGAGTGAGACAGTCTCGAGGGAGTGACCTAGATATACAACGTGCATGCGTGCGCACGAGAGGTTCGGGGGTTAGATAGGCAATGCATGTATTTAGAGCGAGAGGGTGAGAGGGACAGGGGAGAGAGAGAGAGAGAGAGAGAGCTCAGCATGGGGTGCAATGGTGGGTGTGTGAGGTAAATACATTTGGTAACAGGAGTGGAAAAAGGGGTTGTGTAGTTGAGAGACTTAGAGATCAAAGCATGGAGAGAAAGAATGAACGTGTGTTG
>NC_041387.1:182604170-182641091 GCF_002162155.2 Triticum dicoccoides | reverse complement strand
GGAGCTAAAAAACAACATTTGAATGTACATACTACGAGACTTAATATCGATGTTTCAATTCGGTGTACATTGTAAGATTTCAACCGAGGACCAGTCATACGGGTAATTATTTTGAATTCGTGCCATACTAAGTTTCAAAAAGTTGACATTGACTCAATTTGTTGTGCTATTTTGTAGGTCATATGTTTGAATCCATCCAAAAGTTTTCTCACTACCATGGTGTTCATCATATACATATGAATTTGTATTAAAAAAGTAGCGTGGATACAGTGAAATGTGAAATCCACGTTACAATTGGAGATCGCTACGTGACACACACTCTAATTCAAATAACTAACTACGTGACACACACTCTAATTCAAATAACTAATTATGTGACACACTCTAATCCACGTTAGCGTGGGTACCATTTCGATTTTTTTTCAAATAACTCCTCATTAATTAATTTATAGCACTCCCTCTGTTCACTTTTATAAGACCTTGAAGACATTTCGGACAATGTGCAAAATAGTTCATTTTAAGTTGTCTGAAACAACTTACAAAAGTGAGTGGATGGAGTATTTCGTTTCGAATGACTAATTATTGCAAGGAAAACATGGGCATGGTAATACATACAGATTCGTTTGCAAATGAAAGAAGATTCATTTGCATTCTCAAATGTAGGCGCACCAGGTAGACTAGGGTCGTTTCGGGGTAGACGCTGCTTCGGTGCCTTAAAGGCAACTGCCCTTGGGTGACTGACATGTGGGCCAGCCACCTTTTGGGCCCACATGTCATGGACACAAAGGCAGGTGCCTTAAGGCACCGAAGCATAGTCCTGTCGGGGTGGTCGCATGTGTTGGACGGACGCGTAGCACCCAGCCACCCAGCCCCCCCCCCCCCCCCCAAAAAAAGGACGACGACAATATAAGTTCGCGCTTCCACGTTTCACATTGAAATATTTCGCGGCCCCAATTCCAGCCCTACAAAATCTCTCTTATCCACCATCCCCTTCCACGCCCAGATTGCTCAAATCTCTAATTCGCCGCCATCCCTCGAATCGCCCCTCGTCTCGTCTCTTTCCCCACCGTTCCCCACCTCTGTGCCGGATGACGATGACGAAGACGACGGTCACGCTTCACCACCGCACCGGAGCTACCTCATATACGGCCCCGTCCACCGCACCAGGTGGTCCACCGACAATGTCGGCCGCCGCAACCGACATGCCTCACAGACACCAAGTTCCACCGCATCAGGTGCGCTTCACCGACGCCATCTCCCAGCTCAACCGGGCTACTTCACCGAGCACATCGTCGCACCTCTGCCCCCCGAGGCCGTTGGGGCTTCACCAACGGTCTCGTCCACCACATCGTAGCGCTCCGCTGCCACTCAAGATCTGCATCCGTACGCGGCCAGCCAACGCCAGCACATCACCCTCAACGGCTCTGAGGTGACCCGCACTCTAGCTAGGCGAGCATGCCCAAACGCCGGCCCGAACTAGGTATCCACACATCACTCCCTTGTGCACTGTTCCGACGATGTTTGGATATCCTTTCACTACTCTCTTATCTTACACGCCTATGCAACTCTGACTTTAACTCTTATTTGTTCTGGAGATATCATCTGAAACAAGCAAATCCATTTTTCAGTGAAGCATGACGGCGCTACGGGATCTGGTAAACATCCTGCACACCTGTATAACCTTGTAAGTATCTGTCCTCTGGTACAACATCAAGGTCGATTCCTCTTATTTGGTCAACCATTCGCCGTGTCAAAAATGCAGAGGGGGAAGCAAGGAGCACAAGGCCTGCACATCCAAGCAAGTGGTAACATGGACTTGTACATGGAACATCCCAAGCGCAAGCAGAGCTGCAGTGAGCCTGTACAAGGAGCTAGCGTAAGTCCCTGCATTTCATTTAATTCGTACTGGCATTCGTGTATGATTTGTGTGTAGTGGCTGATCCACGAATTCAAGTTACCAGGGGCAAACATTTAACTTAAAAAATACGAAGGCACTTGCACTCTGGAAATCAACATAACTTAGAAATGTGAAGCTACATGCACTTTGAAAACTAGCTAATGATCCAAAGTAGTTCAGATTATAAACACTAAATGATGCAAGCACCAAAAAAATACAAAATGCAACATGGTGTACAAGGACTACAAACATGGTCTGTACCTGCTTGAATAATTCGTTCTCTGGCTGAAAATATCGAAGTGTAATTGCACGTATAACCATTGCGCAAACTGCATATCAATATATCTATCCTGCACAAGTATGCCAATAGTTTCAAACAACAGATTAGAAAAGTATTTATGCTATGTTGTCATGATACGAGTACTTTCTGGTAGATGGCCTCGACGTTTCCTCAGGCTATGAAAATGCACTATAATTTGCTTGTCATCAATGCCTGCAAATGTATGTCTCTCTCAACATAGTAGATCATCATTAGACACTAAATCCTTCAATGAGCTTGCAAAATGCTTGCATTAGATCCCTCATTAGACACTATATGTTCATCACCATGAGCATGTAAAATGTTTGCATCAAATCCTTCATTAGCGGTCTATTCATTAGACACTTCAGGCTCAAGAACAACATGAGCTTGTATGTTTGCACCAGAAACTTGATTAGATACATCAGATTCAGTCAGTTCAGTATTGATTGGGGGAGTTATAAAATAAGTAGAAATTGGTTTCATTTTCTCATAGATTCCCTACATACAAGCAGTTTTACAACACGTCAGGTTTAACTATTGGCCAGAAATTGTAGAGTTAAATTAGATGAAATCGGGGATGTGATGTACCTGCTCATTGCGCATGCTACTCTTGCAAGTTGCGACTGTCCGTTTGCGCAAGCTCGATGCCATGCCCGTGCTGCCGCCGCTACCTCCCACGCAGGCTACACCCAGGGTTGGATCTTCATCTTCTTGTCCTTCCGTTCGCTTGAAGCCCGGCGACCGCCCTCCAACGAGGGTGCGAGGAAGTGCTGTGTCGGTCTGTCCAGCGGCGGCTAGGTTAGGAGCGAACCAGACTGGAGGCTGGAGCGAATGAACTGGGATTTTTCCTGCTGTCGATCGATATGGGAGGCACTCGTATGGGCCGTGAGCCTACTATAGGGCCTGCCTTGCACTTATGTTATTGGCCCATCCAAATTGAAACATTTTTCTTCACTCTTTACATTGCCTGCTCGTGCGTTGGGACGAACAAAACTAGCGTGGGCCAACCTGGACGACTCAAACTAGGTGCACACTTTCCAGCCACCTGAGGCGGCTGCCCATACCAGCCCCTATGGTGGCGTCACCCCTTTTTGCGTGTATGATTGGATAGTGAAAAATATTCTAGTGGCCCTTTTGATTTACCCACAGAATGGTTGAATTGCTTGTTTCTATGAACTGAGTTCGCCAATAATGTGAAGGATGCCAGTCTTTTCATCCTATTGTAGATTGCTTAGATCTCGATATGCCAAAAGTAATCGCATGAAATATACAGTAAAAGCCAGTGTGATGTGTTTGGCTACAACTAGTCTGACTACACGCCCTCATATAACATATCAAGGACGCACCATCTTACCATATTAACCATTTGACTTACCCATGCAGTGTGGGAAGAAAGAAGTATTGGGACTGCGTATCCAAACAATTATGCCAACTCCTTTGTACAACCTTGTAAGCGAAAAAGAAGTTGCAGTGTGCCTGTACAAAGAACTAGCATAAGTTCAGTTACCTGCTTCTCGGAATTTTAGTTAGCCACTTATTGCAAAATTGTTCAATTATGTTGCTTGGCTTAATTTAGTTTGCTACTGATTACATAATGGCACAACCTGTTAATCATATTGTAGACTGTGCCTATCTATGTGTCTGATACTTACTGTTAAGAATTACCTGTTTGCCTTAACTTAAATATCTACTTGTTTGTTTAACTGCTTTGCTGCTGCAACATCAGGTTACAGTGATGTTTATAACGACTGTACTTTTCAGCATCCAATTGAAACTCTTTAATTCCTTGTTTGTTTAACTGGTTTGCTATTATAACTCCTAGTTGAGATGTTTTGCTAACTTCAACTTTTCTGAATCCAATCAGAACTTTAATGGCAAAACAGGTTAGCCCAAGATCAAAGAGCGAGGTCCCCATGGATGTTGCATCATCCCACAGCAGTGGCACCGGCCCAATCGTGCATTATGAATTGCCAACTGCTGATGCTCTAGAGGCTAAACTAGTGGTAGGAAGAGATTCTTCTTCTGCACTTAGAGATGAAGTTGACATGTTGAGGAAGCAAACAGCACAATCACAAGCAATACTCAAGACAACCATTAAATATTTGGTGGGTTTCAAAACGAAGCAAGCTGAGACTGGCCAGATTGTTAAGGTCCTGAAGGAAAAAAGGAAATTAAATTCCTACTTGGTAAATCATAGGTGAAATGTTCTTTCCATAGTTGAATAACCTTTGTGTTGTCTGTTCATGTAATCAATCAAACCATTTGTTTTAGAGATCATGTAATAATTGTTTTTTTTTGTTTTTTGGTTTGTAATTTTATTTGAGCACAAGTCTGTATTAATTGATAAGACTTGGAGACATTTCATTTGGATTGCTGTGCCAGACCTACAAATATGCCAATCGGGCTGAATGTGCATTCAGCAATAGTAGTACTATAAATGGACCATAAGTGGCACGCATCGGAAAGGGCCAAGATGCTGGCTAAAAAAAGGATGCTATTGTAGCCAAAAAAAGTACAGCGGCCTGGCTTATGTATGTTAGTTGATATTATTGATTCATATACTCTATAAGTGTTTATATGTCTGTTAGTTCTGTACATTCTTGGTTGATTGACTCGGTATTTGAATCTTGATACATCGCTTGTGTACATATCTAAATGGGAGTACACATCATGCTGCGTGTGACATTTGAGTTGGACATGAAGTGTTCCAAATATTCGAATTCACCTTAAACTGGATTCTAGTTTCTGAATTTGAGTATCGGCATTTGTAAACCATATTCATATATGACAGTGGAATACATCTTTGTCGTCCTTTTGAAGATATACAAAAACACATAGAATGATTTATAAAGATTCATATAGGAATACAAAGTGGATTCGAATATAGTTGCCAGGGTAAACGTGGATGCTTATTGTCCCAAAATTTGAAAGAAGCAGCAAAATGTCCACTCCCACGTCGGCTGCCCGAAGCCAAGTGTTTGGGAGATGGAAATTACTGTCTACCCATTACACGGACAATCCATCGGCCCAATTTCCACTGCTCTAAATAGGGGTAGGTTAGTAACTTCAATTAGACGTGACACGACCGCCTCTGATCCCATTCCGACACGGTGGGCGTCAAACATGGGCGGCAAAACACATTTGATTCAAGCTCGTCCGAAAGACCTCTGTTTCTCCCTCCATTCCCCATTCATACACAGTGGGCGGCAAAACAAACTCGACTTGGCTGAAATCGATGTATGCAAATATTTTCAATAGGGGCAGGTTTGTAACTTCACTCAGACGTGATACAACCGCCCTACCTGTCAGCCCCGTTCATACACCGTGGGCGCCAACCACCCTCTCCTCGCCCGAAATCGCTCTGGGCAAATATTTGCGAGATGCGAGATTACCGTCCTATCCCCAACCGACGAGACGTCCAAATTTTAAATGGGGGCTACGTTCGTAACTTTCCCATATTTTAGACAGGCACGTCCCAAAAACATGGTTCCCCATACCTCTCCCTCCATTTTCCCATTCATACACCGTCCGCACTAGAACACCCCATCCCCACACCAGCCTCCGTCCGCCACCCCATCCATCGCCGCCATCCTCCACCACATCCATCGCCACCGTCCTCCACCATGTCGAAGCGCCTACCAAGACCGCGTCGTCCACTGCTAGAGATGGACGTTTCTCATCCACAGTGACGGACCAATAGCCTTGCATCGTGTCCTCTCGCTTCATCGGCGCCGTCGTCCTCTTTGTCGGGGCCGCTCACACGACCTTCTCTTCCACCACAACGGGACTTATCTCCCGATGCACCCGTCTACCGTCGCAGATCTGCTTCAACACCACCGACAGCCATCGCACCCCCTATGCCTACACGGCGCCGCAACAGAGGTGGTACTTTCTTTTCAGCTCTTAGAATTTAGTTCTTAGTTCGAAGCAAACAATGGATGCTAAATATCATTTCTCCGGTTTGCAGCTTCAAATCTGCCATGGCACAGCCATAATACGGTTTAATTGATCATGCTTAGGGTTTAATTGATCATGTTGGTTCCGTGGTGGTTTCTTTAATAGAAATCGGAGGGGAAACCCTCTTTTGCTAAAAAAATATGCTTAAGTTTCCCCCTTTTATGATCACTATACGATCAGAATACGTGCTTCGTGTCATAATAACACTGCTCCACCCATCAAGCTAAACAAGCTTAGATGTTCAAATACGAATCTGGTATTATTAAAACAGAGTTGTTTAATTGGTCAGCTAAATGTTCCTAAATTAGTTTCGAAAATGCATGTTCGCCGCTCGGGTGTGTATCTCTACAGGGTGCCCACGGTGGGCCGGCCCACCCTGGGATTTTGGATCGTCCCAGGCCCCGATTCCCCTCTGTTCTGCTGCGCGCTTCCGATCTCTACTCGCCCCCAGCCACCTGCCTCGCCGGCGAGGAGATGCCAGACTAATAGGAGGCCAGGAGCCGCTCGCCCAACAGCGTCACCGCTGCCCGGGCGCGCTGTCGTGCCTACCTTCCCAGTCCGTTCAGGGCTCGGGCGTGCAACACCCACCAAGCCAACCCGATTTATCCTGAGATACGTCCTCAACACTCAGCAGCCACTCCTCATCACCCATTTTCTAATTGATTCATTACTCATTAGGCAGGACTGTCATTAGGGTTTGTTGTGTGCTCAGTGCTACCTACACTTAATGGTTCAGATGTATTTCGGTAATCTTTAGTACCTCTAAAGTTCACAGGGTTTTCAAAATTCCGGCCCTCGGAACAGAAACTAGTCATTTTGGATTGTTTGTTGTAGTGACATTGACCCAGATTACTACTGCGAGCCAGGTTTGTTGACAATTTTACTTGTCTTTCTTACTCATTTGATATAATATCCAATTATTCACGTCGATTAGTCGCAAACAATAAGTGCTAGACAAACTTGTTCATTCAGATTTTGGACGGTCTCTTACTGCAGTTACAATTCTGCATACTTGTCCTAATAAGCTCACAAGTAAATGATTGATTCACTACATCTAAGCTTGCCTTGTCATATTTGTTGTCAATATTCTTTTAAGGTGGACCACCCTGTTTCTAAGTGATCTCTTCCATCATGTGTGGGTAATGAACAATGCATTGTATAGAAAGAAAGTGTCATTTCCAGCTTTTACATAGGTCTCGATCTTTTACATGGAATACAATCTGCCTACTTGCTCTGTGTCGCACTACCAACACTCCACCCTTGAAGCTAAACATTATGCCACTCATAATTGCTTAGTTTATTTGTTCAAATACGAATTCCATATGATTCTAATGTTCCTACTTCAGTTTTGAAATGTGTGCCTGCCTGTTATAGAGACATAAGGGGTTTGTATTTCTGTGTGTGGTATGGTCAGCACGGTTGGGGAGATGAACTTTGCATATGCAGGGGTTTATAGGGAGACACTCTCCGAGTTGAATCCGCAATGCATTCCATAGATAATCTGACTACTTTTTATGTTTTCATGAATCTCAGATTCTGAACAGCATCATAATGATTATGAGCTTGCGCGAATGAAAAGAATAAAGCAGAACAATGACATGGCTGTCAAACTTGGCATTAAGGGATTGAAATCAATTCTTGATGCAATGCAATGCAAACACTCTCCACCTACAGATTCATGCTCAGAATATGATCCTAACAGTGATTCTGAGCTAGAGGGAGAGACCTAAGTCAATGTAGCTCCCTAGTGGAGGAGTCAGAGGAAGATGCCCTATCTTATTCACCCATCAAGGTACTTGCTCTAACTTTCCAAGGTTACATTGCTCGCACATATCTTGCAACTGATGCTTTGCATTGCTTCTACTTTGTTGAACTGCCATTAGCTTAGTTTACACATCGTGTATGTGAATACACCCTGCCTATCCATTTTTAGTACATATTCCATCTGTCATCATACCATATTTATCCATTCAAATGATGTTCTTGTGTATCAGACGTTCAAAAGGAAGAGGGCGATTGCTGATCGTGGAGGAGCACAAGCAAAGTATTTGGAAAAGATAGTGGCACCTGATAAATCAAATAGCCCATTAGGTGTAGTTGCAATATCACCTGACCCACAAAATACCCCAACTCTAGCAGACTCTAGCCCTACTACACTGGTCATTTCTGATGCCCCAACTCAGCAGACCCCAACTGCAGCAAACAATATGATTATGCCAGTTGACATAGCACCAGTTGTACGACGCAAAACCCCCATTCCAGCAAAGAGTACACCAAATCCAGTTGCCAAATCCCTTTCGAACCAGAGAGAGCCCCAATTGTAGCAAATAGGACCCTTGTTCCATTTCTTCCCAGTTTAGAAGACGAAGCTTATGTTCTTGTCAGGAACTTTGTGCGCATCTTTCCTTCATGGAAAGATTATACCGCAGACACAGAACAATTTCCAGTCTTCCTCCGCAACTTACGCGTAAGTAATGTACTAATGTTATTCATGGTCATTACTGCATATGTTTCTGCTGACAGAAGACACAAGATTTCATTCTTTTAAATAGGCGAGGAGCAAACTGGATTGTGATGACGAGCAAGAATTGGTTGCTTTTTCAAGCACTCGTTGATGAAGTATCATTCCTACCTGAGGCAAGCGCACTTCGATGGCAAGCCTCTGAATGAAATTTCTGTGAAGTCTCCGGTGCTATATTTACCCGACGGTGACTGGAATAATCTTGTTACACATTGGTCTCGGCTGCAGCGTAAGGTACTGTCTATGATATCACATCACAATTTGAACTACATTTCTGCATTTGCCTTAATGTCTCACTTGTACGAAAACTGTTAGCAGAAGAACATTCGTTCTCAAGGGACCACAGAATCTCGCAACTATACTGCACACTGCATTGCTCTTGTGAGTACCTCTTGCCCTGTATGACCATACTTACTTTCATAGCTGTTTGATTATGTAGCATCACTGCACATGTTAGCCTCGTAATCGTCCATTTGGTGGACATTATAAGATCCGTATGGACTCTTACACAAATTTAGAATCAACCCAATGCTTTTGAAGAGGTTTAGCTCTGGAGTCCTCTTGTAAGGACTGGACGTGGTCTATCACTGTACTTACATTAACAGCTACTCCCTCCGTCCCATAATATAAGAACGTTTTGTACAGTACACCAGTGTTCAAAACACTCTTGTATTATGGGAAGAGGGATTGGTTCTTTTTGTAGCATTCTGCATCTTATCTCCCTTGCCCACCATTTACTAAAAAAGATCATATCTATATTTAATCTTACCAACAAGTAGAATACACACACAATGCCAGTGCAGAAGTGTAGCCCATTGCTCTTGTCAGTACATTTTGTCCTATAACGCTTGTACTTCCAGGGATTGGTAGTTGATTATGTAGCATCAATCTGCATCTTATCTTCATTATCCTCTATCCCTTCCAGTATTATCATATCTATAATTACTCTCTACAAAATGTAGAGTACAGGCAATGCTTATGAAGAAGATTATGTGCTGAAATTCTTGAGTTATCCTTCCCTTGACATGGAGAAGGGCATTATAAAGCTGGTGTTAACTGTTAATGTAAGTTAGTCCTTCTAAAGCCTTTATCCTCAACTGATGTTTAATTTGCTCATACTCCCTATCGTTTACTGCTGTTTAGTTTGTTGTTTCTACCAAAATGCATGTTCGTAAGAACCGTAAGTTCTAAGTTTTACTTGTAAAACCAAATTTCTTATTCATACCATGCACATTACTTAATACTCCCTATATGTATGCTTGGTTTTTTGGATCTATAATCCAGTGTGTGGTGAAGCAGCCCACATTTGCACCTTGTCATCTCCTGTTTTATCTTACTGATGTGGCTGATAATATGAACAACATGCCATGCGCATTATCCAAAATAGATACAATGATTTTCTTTGCCCTTCATCTATGCATGTTACGTTGACATGGTAATCCAGTAGTGTGGTGAAGCTCCCCGCATTATGAACAATGCCAAATTATGCTATTGATATTTTGAACTTACTCTTTATTTTCTAACTTGAAATTTGATAGAATTGACAGAACAGTTATCATCTTTGTTTATACATGTGCAAAACCTGTCATCTCTCTGCTTTGTTTCAGGGTGATATGCCTGATGGCATGCACAAGTCTGCTGAAGGCTGTGAGACAAACCCAACATATATTGCAGCAAAGAAGGCAAAACATCTTGAAGATAGCGAGACAGCCCCAAAGTCTTGTCTTGATGTAGTGTTCAAGTTACTTGAGACTAATAGTTAGTCAAGCTCACAGAATTCGTTATCTGAATCAGTTCGACTTCTTCAGTCCCAAGTTCTAGCAGAAAGGCATTCTGCAATTCAACTTTGACTTGAAGTCCTATCTCTAAGAAAGATTGCGGAGAACACCAATGAGAACCTCATCGCTAAACAGCTACACCTGGAAGCTATGACCGACATGCTAGGCCGGTCTCACAGCCTTGCTCAGCAGCTTGCGCAGCAGTTCCCCCGCAAGGCTAACCTTTCTTGAACTGTCTTGGAAGTGGTCTCGGTTCAGTATTATTTTGTTACGCTGCAATGGTGCCCAGTTTTTGTAATCTGCTTCTTCGTTGCGCTTTATGATCACTGGTGGCGAACTTCGATGCCCAGTGGATGTAATATACCTTAAATCCTTTATTGTATAGTGTAGGTTTATTCTTAGTTACTTTGACGTAATTTATTTATTGTATACAGTAGGTTTGTTCTTAATTCCTACTAGTTACTGCCATCATTTGCTATCTGAAAAAAAATCAGATGTAGTTGACCGGGCCAAAACATTCCACTCTAACGGGCCAGGTTTTTAGCGGGCCACAATTGGGCCGGCTGCATCTTTCTTGGGCCTGAATGATTGGGGCTTTCACACATTGCTCCAGGCCCAAACTTACCTCGGCCTATATTTTAGTTGGACCTTTTGTCGACCCAGCGCTTAGTTTGGCCCAGGTAGCGTTGGGCCATTAACAGGCTAAATATTGTACTGGCCTGTTATGGCCGAGATGAAACCACGGTCCTTTAGCAGGCCAAAATGCATGTTGGGCCTCAATTTTCACTAGTCATCGACGGGCCTTCAGCAGGCTGAAATGTAGACCAGGCCATTATGGGCCCAGTTAGCTCACGGGCCGTTACCAGGCCGAAACATATCTCGGGCCTTTGTTGGCCCACTGGTATCATGGGCCTTTAAGAGGCCCAAAGCTTAGTACAGGCATCAACGGGCCGAAGTACGCGACAGGCCTTTAACAGGCCCAAAGTCACGTTGGGCTTAACTGTTGCCACCTTTAGCACGGGCCGTTAGTGGGCTCGATGTCCCGTCAGACCATATATGGCCCATAGGCAGCACGGGCCATTCCCAGGCCGAAAGTCACACCGGGCTGAAATGGGCCCATGTCTACATCAGGCCTCTAACAGGACGAAAGTCACTGGGTTGTAGTTGGGCCGAATATTCGGCGAACAATTAACGGGCCGGATCTGGCTTCGGGCTGCAAATGGGCCCAAATATTGGGCGAACAATTAACGGGACAGATCTGGCTTCGGGCCGTAAATGGGCCCAAATATTGGGCGAACAATTAACGGGCCAGATCTGGTTTCGGGCCGTAAATGGGCCTTTATTAAGCAGGCCGTTATTGGGCTGGCCCACTAGTACCTGATTAAGTTCTACGGGCCTTTGACTGGGCCGGCCTTTTTAACCTATATGGGCCTCTGTTGGGCCCAGCCACGTGTCGACGTACCATAGGCATGTCTCCTCCAATGGACGGGCGACATCTGGCCCACTGACGAGCTAACAGGTGTTCCCTTCGGCCAATCAGAATTTTACACGTGGAAATTTCCCATTGGTCGGGGCTGTTAACGGGTTATCGGATCCAAAATCCGACCCGATAGCTTAACGGCGTTCCGTTACGGTGGATGCCACGTGTCGGTCACCCATGACGAAAGCATTTCTATGACGCGCGATTTACGTCATGGAAGTGGACACTTCCGTGATGATAATTTTGGTAATGTCATGGAACACTTCTACGACAGCACAGGTATGACTATCTTGATTCTATCATAAATTTGTCATGGATGTACATGCATGACAAAAAACGCGACCTACTGTGACAAACATGTATCATCACGGAAGTGTATTTTTTGTAGTGTTACTATTCATCCAACCTAACTTTAAGGGGCATCCTACAGAATGCTCTGCTAGAATCATACTCGTCGATTAGGAAGAGAGGTGTGAGACAATGCGTGAGAGACAGGCCTAAAGATAACGTGCGTACATGAGACACGTAGGCAGGTCCATGTATATAGAAAGGGTCGATGGGGATTGTGCATGTGTATGCTTGCGAGAGGAAGAGTGCTTGTGATAAAGGTTAGTCAAAACAGTTGTAAATGGTTGCAAGAGGGAGGGAGGGTTATATCTAGAGCATGTGTGCGAGAAAGACACCTTGGGAGAGATTGTGTGAGCATGTGTGAGAGACCACCGATGGAGAGTGAAACTACACGTAAAAGACTGCTGTACACATTGATTAAAGATATAAATTGTATCTAAATATTAGGATGGGATCATGATATTTGCAATTCGCGTAAGGAGCGGTCATTGATCCATCAGATATCGAGATTCTATCGAATTTGAGCATGTCTATGTTATTATTCGACACAATTGATCCACATAGTTAGTATTTTGAACTCTAGACAATGCATCGCTTTAGCAATCGAATATAAACGTGAGTATAGTTCATGTTGTGTGTGTAAAGCACATTATACATATGAAAGTTACACAATGAACATTATAAATAGCTACCTATGAACTAGCACACATTTGAATTCAACTTAAGGTGGTTTAAAAAAATTGAATACAACATGAAGTCCATTCAATTATTTGAATTTGATATCATGGCATTTGTAAATCATACCTAAATTATGGGGGCACCAATCTTTGCTTTGATATTGTACATAATAGCATATGTAGTCGTGTACAAAATAGATTCAAATTTAGCTCCTCCATTCCAAAATAATCGTAGTTATAGGATTTTCAAGTGTCAAAATTTCAAAAAGAAGCGGATAATTTAATGAGGTTTTCAAACATACAAGGTCAAATATAACATTGTCTATTTAGGTCAATCCTCATAGTTCAAGAGTACTCTAAACGTGAATGCTTGTGTTTCAAAATTTCGAACAAAGCGCCAAAAGAGCCTCTACTCGCCCGAAACCGCGTGAGACCAATGTTTGGTAGTGCAAGGAAATTACTTTTATAATAACTCCGACCCGTGAAACCTACTGGCCCGACGTCCAAAGGTCTAAACCGGGGTAGGTTTGTAGCTTCATCTATACGCCACGCAACCGCCTCCGAAAAACATTCATACACAATGGCCGCCTAAGCACACATGCGCGCGGCCGAAATCGCTCCCGTCCACTATTTGGGAGACCTGGGATTACCATCCTACCCCCAACCCGCAGTAGGTCCAAAATTTAAGAGGGGGGCAAAGTTTGTACTTTCCCCAAATTTCAAACAAGCATGTCCCATCTTCTGTTCAAAAAAGCCAAAAACAAGCGCATCCCAGACCGAAACATGGTCCCCCGCCGTACCCCCTGCCCAATCATCTGATTCCCCATTCGTACTCCGTGGGCGCCAAAACTACCTCTCCACTAGCCGCGAAACCCCGGCGTCCTCCGTCCGCCACCCCATCCTACCCATCAACCGCCGCCCTCCTCCATCAAGCCGGAGCCGATACCCCGATGTCGTCGTCCACCACAACCTCAATCGCAACACCCTCCACGGCTAGTAGTTAAAGCCGAGGCCAAGCCATCCGTACCCGAGCCAGTTCAACCACGCCAACCTGCACATCACCGCTGCCGCTCCAACTTCGCCACCGTCCACCACACCGGAGTTGTTCCTGCTACGCCGTCCTTCACCGACTCGGATCTGCTTCCCCTCTGCTGATATACGGCCAAGGCAACACAGTCAACAATTTGGCCATGGGTTGGTCCAAGGATCCACGGCTCTCCAAAACTTCAGTTCCCCCGGCAAAAACAAGAAGATCGCCGCGACATACCAACACCACACTGGCAACCGATAACGGTACTCCTCTTCCCTTATTCGTGCAAATCTTACGTGTATGCTTGCACGGTATTCATCCCACAGAAGCCACTAGTTGACCGCTTCTTCTTCATACTAGATGTTCCTAGTAACTTGCAATGCACAAGGTTTCTCCTCATATACTATTTCACCTTAGCTAGAGGTCCATCGCCCCCTGAATTTCAATTTCTGACCAGTTGATTCCCAATTAACGAAAGCATTCCCCGGCGTAACAGGCGCTAGTACGCCTATTATGCCAGGGAAGTAGCGCCTTGGTGTTTATCTTAGGGGCGTGTGCAGCCTAGAGCTACTGGCGCCCAATCTGGAGGTCGGCCGGGATTAAAGGGATGGACTGGGGGCGCTGCCAAGCACGGCGGTGGTGTGAGGTCAAGGGGAGGGCGGGGCGGCGGAGGCAGGGGTCTCGGCCGGTGGTCGCTGGCGGTTCGAGAAAGATGGTCAACAGTGACTGGCGGGAGGTAGACGAAGGCCATCTACCCATTCCTTATAGATCAGACGGTTCATTAAAAAAATTAACTAACCTATTTATTTTCAGTTGACTGTTATCTTAGATATGACCACATGTGGTGGTGTGCTGGAGGAGTACCTGCATTTCCTCTGCTCATATATTACAAAATCATACGGAGTAGAATCTAATTTTGTTTGCCATGCAATGTTGTAGAGCTATCATATGTCTCCTGTCATTTATTTTTCAGCCACCTGCTATCTGCTACTTTTACAGTGCACTAGTTCTGCACACACATCACCCATACTCTCACTATTGTGTTTTTATGCAAGGGTATTTCAGAATCTGCCTCGAGAGAAGCAAAAAAGATAAGAGGGAAGTTGACCCAGCTTTCTTTGCGGTTAGGCACGACACGTTACATCACTATAAGGGTGCAGCGTCAGCAGATGGAGACGGTAAACATAGCTCTGGAGTTGATGACCTCGCTCGCAATGAACCACCATCCCAGGTGCTTTCTTTAACTTTGCGGTGTCATATGTGGTTGCATGTTCCATATGGTGTCTAGCTTGTATTCGAAAGGCCAAAGTCGGTCTTTGGGGCTGTTTGGTTCTAGGCCTAGCATTGCCACACTTTGCGACATTTTTTACCAAGCTTGCCTAAGGTTAGTTCATCAAATGAAAGCCACAAGTTGCCAAGCCTAAGGGAATCTTGCCACATTTTTTGTGTGTATGCCATGTGGGGTCCAAGTGTGGCTTGCCTAAGGTGTGGCTTGAACCAAACACTCACCTAAGTTAGTCAAACTTGCCTAGCTTTAGGTGTGGCAATATTTGGCAAAGTTAGTCACAAACCAAACAATCCCTTTATTAAGATAAGGAAAGATATTTTTTTACATGAACCACCATCCCGTGAGCACCAGAAGACAAATAGCTAGTCAGGGCACTGGCCGAACCAGTGACAAGCCCAGCAAAGATAGGCATCACCTGGAAGCCAACTAAGAAGCTGCGATGGTGGCAAAGCAGCCCGCCTCCCACCAGGCTCTCAGGTCCTAGATGATCATGCTCACCACTCCAGTCAGATGTCTAGCTTGTATTGCTTCCAATTTGGTTAAATTGCATCTGCTTAGCTTACACATTATACCTTTGAATATGACATCCCTTTCTGTTTTTGGTACATACTAGTACATCTGTGTATTAACCATCTTCCTACATCAAACTAATGTTGTTGTGTATCCCTCATCAATCACTTATGATGAGGCAGGCAGGCAAGGGGACTAATCCTCATTTAAAGAATGCAGCGTCAGCCTCCCGACATGATTCTCAAGAAACAGAAATGCTAGATGAAGATAGTGAATGTAGCTCTGTAGTTGATTATAGCATTTCCCCTACATTAGCATCGCACGTGCTTGCTCTAACTTGGCAGCGTGATATATGGTTGCATGTTGCATATGGTGTCTAGATTGTAATTCTTCCAATCTGGTTAAACTGCATGTGCTAGTCTGCTTAGCTTATACATTATACCTGTTAATGTGACATGCCTTCCTGTATTTAGTACATAGTACATCTGTCTATTAAGCATGTCCTTACATAAAACTATTGTTTTTTTGTATCCCGCATCAATCAATATGACGAGACACCTTTAGTATATGCAGTGCGATATTAGTTGCATCTTTCATATGATTTATAGCATGCGCTGCTTCTAATTTGTTGAAATTCCATTTATGATGGGACGCTTTTAACTTGGCAGAGTCATATTGGTTGCATCTTTCATGTGGTGTCTAGCTTGAATTGCTTCTTATTTGTTGGATTGGTTTCTGCTTAGTTTACACAAACAGTTGCGAACATGACATGCCGTCCTGTATTTCGTACATATTCCATCCTGGTATCATGTGTTTGCCTTACATCAAAGTAGTGATTATCAGTATCATGCATGAATGAGTTCTGACGAGAGAATTTTATTGCTTTTTCTTGTCGGTTTTACTTGACAATTCAAAATCAATAAAGTGGAAGGAAGTTATCAAGGCAGCGGATAAAGGTGCTCCTTCTGAACGGAGGGCCTCTACAGTTTCTACTCCTCTACACCCCCGAGATGATTTCCAAGACAACACATGCATAGACACTCAACAAAGCTGTGTTTATGATGAGCACGTCTCCCCTAGTGCACCATCACTGGTGCTCCCTCTAACTTGGCACTGTTATATGTGGTTGCATGTTATGTGTGATGTCTAGCTTGTATTGCTTCTAATTTTGTTGAATTCCATCTGCTTACTTTACACATTATACTTGAATAAGACACATGTTCCTGTTTCTAGAACATATAATATCTATCCATCACACCATGTTCTTACATAAAATTACTACTGTTGTGTAACCTGCAACAATCACTTATCATAAGACATGTTTGAATTCGAAGTGTGATATAGCTTATATCTTGCATTCTTTTCTAGCTTGTACTACTAATTTGTTGAAATGGCACTTATGACGAGACAATTTTAACTTGGTAGAGTGATATTCGTTGCATCTTTCATATGGTGTCAAGGTTTGATTGCTTCTAATTTGTTGAAATGCCTTCTCCTTAGTTTACACATCATAAGTTGTGAATATGCAATGCTGTGAATATGCAATGGCACTAATGACGAGAGACCTCTAACATGGTAGTGTGATGTTGTTTGCATCTTGCATATGATTTATTTCTTGTACTGCTTCACATTTGTTTAAACGCCATTTATGATGAGACACTGTTAACTTGGTAGAGCGATATTTGTAGCATCTTTCATATGGTGTCTACCTTCCATTGCATTGCTTCTAATTTGGTGAAATGTCTTCTTCTTAGTTTACATATCATAGTTCTAGTTATCTCTTCCGTCCTGTTTTTCATACATATTACATTCTCCTATCATGTGGTTGTCTAACATCAAAGTTCAGTTCGTCTGCATCACGCATCACTTTGTTCTGAAGAACTAAATTGTTATTCCTTTTCCTTATCGACTTGACTTAACATGGCACAGAGAAAGAGGAAGAAACACAGAATGGCAGGGAATGAGAAGCGGATGAATCCTGCAGATTCTGCTGGTACTGATGGTGCAATAAAAGGTCAAAGTACAGCGGAAAATTCTACAAACACGACATCCCATGTTACACGAGCTGCAAAAAAGCCAAACAGAAACAAATAGCTGCCACCAAACAAGCAGAGACAGCCCTAGTTCTTGCAACACCTACCACAATACTACTCGTGCGTCAACTAAGCTAGCAGCACGTTCCCAAGCTCCCTTGCCACCTGACACTACTTCCCAAGCTCCCTTGCCACCTGACACTACTTCCCAAGCACTCTTGACACAAGACGAGTTGGCAATATCAGATAAACCTTGTGAGCTTCAACAGCAAGAAGGTAGTTGCTGGAGTCAAGTTACAGTTGCATGCTTCTTTATATGTAGTCTCACAGTTTGATGTACACTAATACTTCCTATGTTCGTTGTTGGACTAGCACCTAGGCGCAAGAGGAAACAAACATCAGGGATAATGCTTGATAGGTTAACTAAATCTAGAGGAGGAAGAATGGAGATCCATTTTGAGGCGGGTTTAAAAAGGCCATGTGATGCTACAGAGTCAGCCAAGTTAGTATCGAAGGCAGCGATTGCCGTTAGGTGTCATGTATGTATCCTCCCAACATGGATTCAGTACAGGAATGACAAAGACGAAACCCAGTTCAACACCTTCCTCGACCATTTATCTGTAAGTATGGTTATGTATGGAAACTAGTAATATCGTCTTGCTCTGTCCCATACTTTCTAGGTTGCTGATAATCAGACTCCCATAATTTTCAACATATGAGGTTCAAGTTGGATAGCCAAGATGATGCAACCAGACAAGCTTGCACCCATGTTTTCAAGTCTGCTCTGCCATAGTATCAGTATAACTTGAGGAAAACTCACTTTGAAGGCAAGGCTAACAGTGAACTTTCCCAAACATCTCTAGTGGAAAATATATCAGATGAAGACTGGAGGGGCCTTGTTAAACACTTGTCTGATCCGAAGTATCAGGTACATTATATATATGTGATTAGATCACATGTTGAAGTCCTATTTACGCATGTGCCACACAAATCTATCTTCTTGTAGGTGAACTGTTCAAAGAACAAGGCCAACCATATGAATGTGAAATTCCAATAGACGACAGGATCTCGTAGCTATATTGCACACTGCGAGGCTCTTGTAATTAGCTGTTGTTTCACTCTTTTTGCTATACCATATTATTAGATCTATATTGACTTGTTCGAAATGCAGAGGAAAGCCCGCAAGGACCAAAAAGTACCTAAACCAAATGCTGTGAAAATCTTCAAGGACTGTCACACCAGCACGAAGAAGGGCATGACTACACCAGTCAAAGCTATTGTTGTAAGTCCTTAATCCTCATGCCTTTTAACTACTACTTACTCTCACTTGTGCCTTGAACTGCATGGTTTGCATACAATGTCTATTACTCTTTTCAATTTTATACACAATTGTCTTAGCGTATCATTGCACCTTACAAGGTTTAAAAGAGATGAGTGATTTCCTTTGATCTTGAACCGTAATCTAGTTTCGTGCTGGATTTGCCCACACAATGTTACAATTGCCTGTTTGTATGTTCTCAGTTGTTTTGTGATATGAATGATGTCATGCTATGCTTACCGTATTATAAACTTCGTCTCTTTATCCTTAGCCCTCAATACAATGTGAAGAAATAGACAATACATTAGTGATGGTACATGGTCATATGTTTGGAACCTGGTTTTATTATGTACTTTGCAATAAAATACAACTAATATTTTACATGGGTTCACCAGAATAAGTTCTGTATATAGACCAAAGCTATTTTGTTTGGTTTTGTTGCCTCCTTAATATCTTCTATTCTGGTATTACTAATGTAAAACCTCAACTTTTCAGCGAGCTATGGAAAAATGGTGGAACCGCCACCTTCTGAAGTGGCGAGGCAACTATAACCGCAATGTTAGCTCTTGCTGCAGTGGGTCAGTACCTGTCCACTAAAAGTGCCAAAAGCATGGTCCTATGTAATACTGGGTTGGTTGTTAAGGCAATATCGTCCAAACTGCCTCATGATCAAGATATGCAAGCTCAAAGCAATGTTGTATCTGCTCTCCAGACACAAGTCCATTCCCTAACAGAGACCCTTTGTGAAACAAGAAGAGACATTGTTCGATGTCGTCAAGATATGCATGGTATTGAAACCAGACTATCAGACATTTGCTATGTTGTTCAGGAGCCTAGGGGAAATGAAGGCGAGGGTTATGGTGCACCATCAATACAACATGAAAACGTAACAGTCAGGTCAAATGAACTGAGCTTCTGGACTTCTGGTGGTGCATTTATCTGCTAGACTGTTAAGTTTTATGCCAACCTTCCTTTTGTTATATAGTTGTAATTTGTTTTGGTGCGATACAAAATTTATTCTTAACGTGCAGCCACAGGCAGAAGAAAACAACAAGCCATTTTTGTATAGTGTAGCGTGTTCCCTATATTTGCACTGGTGGTGACCTTTGATGCCGTGTGGATGTAATTTGTGCAATCGCCTTAATAGCCTAGCGTTAGTTTCGGCCTTATTTATTTCCTAGTCTTCTTTTTCCTAGTTTGCTAATGGCCGCAATAACCATGGGCCATATACGGGCCATAGGATCCATGGGTCTCCTACGGGGCGTAGGATCAATGGGTCTCCTACGGGCCATCGATAAATGGTCCTCCAACAGGGCCGTAGAATCGGTGGGCCTCAGGCCATTGGATAAATGTGTCAACATGGGTGTAAACGGGTGTAATTGGTATCGGCCCAGCACGGTAATGGGCCGTTAACAGGCCGTAGGACAGCAAAGGCTTAATTTTGTCACAGGCATAACAGGTCATTATGGGCCAGCATATAGGACGGGCTGGAAACGGCGCAACGGGTTAATAGGCCAGAAACGGGCCGACTCTTGCCATGGACCGGATTTGTCCCATTAGGGGAACATGCCAGTAACGGGCCGACTCTTGCCATGGGCCGAATTTGGCCCATTAGGGGAACAGGCCAGTAAAGGGCCGGAAGTAATCGAGGGTCCAAAAGGAGCCCAAGAACATATGGGCCGTCAATAGGCCGAAAGCTAACACGGCTGGAAACGGCCCATGTAAATCATGGGCCGTTAACGGGTACAAAGAAAATTACTGTTCATTATGGGCTAGAGTCCCCATGGGCCTATAAAGGGCCGAAAGATATGAAGGCCTCATATAGGCCGAAAGACGTCATGGGCCATACATGGGCCAAAAGTGAAATGGGCTGGTGTTATATTCGATGGCCCGCATGACGGTGTTGGGCCGATTTCCTTTAGGGCCTAACGGGCCATTAGTTACCAGGCCGTAAAATGGGCTATTTGCGAAGAGACCGTTAACAGGCTTTTCGTGGGCCAGCCCGTTAACTTTTGACCAAGTCATACGGGCCGGCTTTGTAAGCTAAATGGGCTAGTAGTGGGCCATGGCACGTGTCGACATATCATAGGCGCCTATCTGACCCACTGACAAGCTGACACGCGTTTCGTCCGGCCAATAAGAATGTTACGCGTGGAAATTTCCCATTGGTCGGGGCTGTTAATGGGTTATCGGATCCAAAACCCGACCCGATAGCTTAACGGCATTCCATTATGGTAGATGCCACGTGTTGGTCACCCTTGACAAAAGCACTTGTGTGACGCGCGATTTATCGTCATGGAAGTGGACACTTCCGTGATGATAATTTTGGTAATGTCATGGAACACTTCTACGACAACACATGTATGACTATCTTGATTCTGTCAAAAAATCTTCATGGATGTACATGCATGACAAAAAACGCGACCTATTGTGACAAACACGTATCATCACGGAAGTGTATTTTTTTGTAGTGAATAGATCTGAAAATAAAAGCAAAGGAAAATAGACCGCAAAGGAAAATATATTAAAGAAGAGACCCGGGGGGCATAGTTTTCACTAGTGGCTTCTCTCAAGAAAAATAGCAAACGGTGGGTGAACAAATTACCGTTGGGCAATTGATAGAACTCAAATAATCATGACAATATCCAGGCAATGATCATTCTATAGGCATCACGTCCAAGATTAGTAGACTGACTCCTGCATGCATGAACTACTATTACTCCACACATCGACCGCTATCCAGCATGCATCTAGTGTATTAAGTTCATGGAGAAATGGAGTAATGCAATAAGAATGATGACATGATGTAGACAAGATCAATTTATGTAGAAATAGACCCCATCTTGTTATCCTTAATAGCAATGACACATACGTGTCGGTTCCCCTTATGTCACTGGGATCAAGCACTGTAAGATCGAACCCATCACAAAGCACCTCTTCCCATTGCAAGATAAATAGATGTAACATCCCAAAAATCTAAAATTTGGAATGTTATATTAATTATGTAATAATGATAGCTTGACTGATTTGTTGTGTGAAATTGAGTGGAAATTGAAACTTTTTGAAAGTTAAATGAGAGGGAATAAAAGGACTTTCCCAAACTTCCATTTCTTGCTTTTGGTTCCATGGAATTCAAAATTTAAATACAAAACAAACCGTAGAGTGAAGATAACACAACTTCTTCTACTTTTTTTAAAAAAGGACTTTGAAACGAATTGAATTCCTTTTGATACTAATTCAAACTCGGAAGCTTTATGCAACTCAAGTACCAAATGAGAGAGTTGGAGGTTTACCTAAAGACTACTTTTAAACTTTTTCAAAATTGGGGTTTGGATCAAATTTGATTCCACCAAATATCAATTCCATTATTTCAAAATAAAGAGAGAAGATAAAAGGACTTCTTCAAAAACAGAAAAGAAATATTTTGGAAATTGAATTTGAAATCAAAATATATTTATTTGCAAAAGTGTTTTTATGCAAATTCTATTTAGCTTTGAAATTTTTTTTAAAAAAAATTGCATTTAGGCCCAAAAAAATGTTCACAAGGTCATATATAAGGCCATATAATTATGTGAAATTTTCTGGAATTTTTAGAATTTTATTTGTTGTTGTTTCAGTGTTTTACTATTTTTGTAAATAAACAAAACAGAAAAAACGGTATATAAAAAAGGAGAAGCCCGCCGACCGCGCCAAGCCAGGCCACCCGGTCCAGCCCAGCAACGGCCAGCGCCGCGCCCGAACGGTCTTTGCCTTGCTCGCTCGTTCGCTCCCTCGCGCGCACACCGCTTCGCCAGCCACCGACAGGTGGACCCCACCTGTCGGGTTCTTCTTCCCCGCACCATGGCGGAGTCTCGCTCCTGCACACCATCGCCGCCCAGTGCCCAGCCCGACCCGGACTCCTTCCTCGCCTTGTCCCTTTCCCAAGCCACGCCGCCGCCTCCCTCCTATACATAGCCTCGACACCGGCCTCTTTTTCACCCAAACAGCAGCCGCCCTCGCCTCCCCACGCCCCGCACAAACCTCACCGGAGTTCGAGCTCCGACGAGATCCACCATCGTCGCCCTGCTCCATTCCAACGCCACAGCCGAGCACTGATAACCCACAAGTATAGGGGATCGCAATAGTTTTCGAGGGTAGAGTATTCAACCCAAATTTATTGATTCGACACAAGGGGAGCCAAAGAATATTCTCAAATATTAGCAGCTGAGTTGTCAATTCAACCACACCTGGAAACTTAGTATCTGCAGCAAAGTGTTTAGTAGCAAAGTAATATGATAGTGGTGGTAATGGTAACAAAAGTAAAGACAGCAAAAGTAATGTTTTTGGTATTTTGTAGTTATTGTAACAGTAGCAACAGAAAAGTAAATAAGCGAGAACCAGTATATGGATAACTTGTAGGCACCGTATTAGCGATGGATAATTATGCCGGATGTGGTTCGTCATGTAACAGTCATAACATAGGGTGACACAGAACTAGCTCCAGTTCATCAATGTAATGTAGGCATGTATTCCGTATATAGTCATACGTGCTTATGGAAAAGAACTTGCATGACATATTTTGTCCTACCCTCCCGTGGCAGCGGGGTCCTATTGGAAACTAAGGGATATTAAGGCCTCCTTTTAATAGAGAACTGGAACAAAGCATTAGCACACAGCGAATACATGAACTCCTCAAACTACGGTCATCACCGGGAGTGGTCCCGATTATTGTCACTTCGGGGTTGCCGGATCATAACACATAGTAGGTGACTATAGACTTGCAAGATAGGATCAAGAACACACATATATTCATGAAACATAATAGGTTCAGATCTGAAATCATGGCACTCGGGCCCTAGTGACAAGCATTAAGCATAGCAAAGTCATAGCAACATCAATCTCAGAACATAATGGATACTAGGGATCAAACCCTAACAAAACTAACATGATTACATGATAAATCTCATCCAACCCATCACCGTCCAGCAAGCCTACGATGCAATTACTCAGGCACGGTGGTGAGCATCATGAAATTGCTGATGGAGGATGGTTGATGATGACGACAGCGATGAACCCCCCTCTCCGGAGCCCCGAACGGACTCCAGATCAGCCCTCCCGAGAGAGATTAGGGCTTGGCGGCGGCTCCGTGTCGTAAAACGCGATTATTTCTTCTCTCTGATTTTTTCCTCCCGAAAGCCAATATATGGAGTTGGAGTTGGAGTTGGTGTCGGAGGGGCCCACGAGGTAGGGGGGGCACCCCCCACCGTCATGGACAGGGTGTGGGCCCCCTGGTCTTCATCTTTTGCGAGGATTTTTTATTGTTTTCTCTGAGGTGTTCCGTGGAGTTTCAGGCCATTCTGAGAACTTTTATTTTCTGCACATAAAACAACACCATGGCAATTCTGCTGAAAACAGTGTCAGTGCAGGTTAGTTCCATTAAAATCATACAAGTTAGAGTCCAAAACAAGGGCAAAAGTGTTTGGAAAAGTAGATACGACAAAGACGTATCAAGCGCCGACACTGCCATCGCCTTCCTCATGTTGCGCCGCTACTCCACGTGGAGACGCCCGACGCCATCGACCAGCAGAGCCACCGTCCCGTCTGAAGCTGAGCCGCCGTTGTCGTCTTCTCCGTCGTTGTCGACCTCCACTGCCGTGGTATGCCATCGGATCCACCCCGTCTGTCCGATCCTAGATCTAGGGCTGAGATTAGATCCAGTTTTTTTTCGAACCGGTATGCTCTAGTTAGTGAACGTCCGCTAGTTTAGCGTCACAGCAAATGGTTTTCCGCCTGTAGCATTGCGTCGCGTGGCCAGGGACCTAGTTGTAGTTTAGTTTTTTTCAGTTTAGCCCCTCATTTTCAAAGCACCACAACTTTTCAACCGTTTGTCCAAATTCAGTGAAACCAATGCCAAATTCTTCGTCATGATCTCAACTATCCAGAGAACTTATGGTATCAATTTTTTGATATTATCAATTTTGAATTAGATCACATTCAAATTTAAACTTGTTATGGCTATACCTTGAGTTTTATAACTCTGATTTAATTGATTCTTTTTTATAATCGAAGCTCTGAACATGTACTTTCTGTTAAGATCAAAATCAAATAATTTTGCTACTATTAAAAATATGTTTCTGTCTAGAAGCTTAATTTTTGTTTTTGAAGTTTTCCAAAGTATTTTCTTCGTTCTTTTGGATATTTGAGTGATTGCTTATGTGTGCAAATAATTGCTTGCTTACGATAGACTGATCAGAGTGTGACGAGTAGAACTTCCAGAATTGTGTGTGCGAAGAATCTTCATCAACAGTACAAGGCAAGTTCACACCTTGAATATACTTTTCTATACCCAGCTTTTACTATGCATTAGTTCACCCTTACAAAGTTGCATGAGTAGGATTGGGAATTGGGCTTTGTCATATAGTACTTAGCCATGCTCGTCGACAGGGATTGGTATGTGAGATTCATGAAAGTTGCGAGAGTAATAATAAGTAAGGGAAAATTAAGGTGGCAACTTTAATACGCATCTGGGTGGATTGTTTGGAGTACTTGGAGAAACCAGTGCTTGCCCAAGGGAATCCCGGAGTATCCGTGTGATTACCCTAGGTCCGCCACCCAGGCTCAAAGGGATCATATGATATTTCATGCCTAGAAACTTCCGTGTGCAGCCACAAGCCATCATGGGCTCTGGCATAGTTGATAAGTTGTGTGACCTCTTTCAGTGGTTGACTAGCAAATGTAGGGAAAGTAGGTGTACCAGTCTACCCAGAGTAAAGAGTAAATACTTCAGAAAGGCTATGTCTCGATCTTCCGATCATGGATGTGGTCGAGTCTTGTGGGGAAAAGTGCACAAACCTCTACAGAGTGTACAAACTAATCATGATATCCGTGTCCCCGGTTATGGACAACTTGAGTATGTAGAAGTGGATTATTGGTTGATCTCATCATGTTACTTGATCAATGTATTGGGTTATTAATATTTTGGGAATTTTTGGGATTGAATTGGAGGAACCTTCTCAATAACAGCATAAACTTGGTAGTAAAATAACACGTATTTGTTTGTTGAAGGGAAAAATTAGATTTATGCAAAATTAAACTTAGAGCCTCCACCAGCCAAATATGCATATAGAGATAGATATTTTCATTATTATTCTACGGTGTGAAATTGCAAGTACATTCAATGTACTAACCTACATGGCTGCAACTTCTCATGTTGCTGGAATCTTACGATGAGTAAGTGATCCGTTAGGGTTACGATGTCTACAGTCAACTTTGTCGTTGGTGTTGTTGGGACTCCACAACTTTGTTGTTACTTCCGCTATACAGATTGAGGTAATGGTATTTATGTTACATTTTACATGTGACTGCACTTTGTTATAAATCCTTGAGTACTATGTGTGTCAGCATACCGATCCAGGGATGACACTTAAGCATAGAGACTTGATCCATTTGGGTCGGGTCACTACAAGATGGTATTAGAGCACATGTTGATTGTAGGACGTGACCCCTAGAAACTGGCAAGCCCATAGGAAAGGATTTCTCTAAAACTTTATTTTCAAAACAGAACCCTTAACTCTCATCTTTTCTAAGCCTTCCAAACATTTCCTCTCATCTCAAATAGTTAGACTATACCCCTTTCCCCTTTTGACCACACAAAGATTCGCCTGATGAGACCACTCCAAGAAGTACAAGATATCGGACAACTAAGACCACTTCGGAATAAAGAGGATTTTGTTGTGCATTAGAATAATTGAAACTACAATGGTTGAAGACTCCGATGACTCGGATCATTTGAAGGCTCTGAAGAATCCCCAGAGTGAAGTGACTTGGAAGGCTCTGATAGGATCCACTTAAGTTATTCCCATACCCTTCTGAATTTCTTTACTGAAGAACCCCTGGCTTCCATATTTTAGATGAGGAGCCTCACCCTGAACCAAAGACAACACCACAGAGACTTTCCGTGTGGTCCAGGCCTTATGGAACTTGTAAGACTATTGAAGCGGCTGATACCTGAGATCAAGGTGTGTCAGAGGAAGACCAGAACATGGAGCATCAAAACTCAAATTATTGGTCGTCAAGAACACCCCAAGGCAGGATGAGATCAACTATGGAATGGTAGCTCATGGCAGAGACATGGGCATAAACACGGATGTCCATCATGCTATCGCCCGCTTGTACTATCGTCACCATGCTGAGTTAAGCATGCATCTCTTCGGAAGGATTGGATGGCAGAAGGTTAATGGAGCACCTATCGCCTTGCCAAACGAGCAAAAGATGAAATTTTCACCTCAGCTGGTGTATCACGAGGATCTGGAGTATTACATCAAGAATTTTCAGATGGACCTTCTGGAAGCCTTATTCGACAAGGAAGCATTTCGTAAAGAGCTCAGAACCCAGAAGCTGAAAGTAGCCAAGCTGGAGGAGCAAAACCTCAAGATATCAAAGATTCGTCAGGAACTGAAGGATAGTAGGAGCATGGTTCATGCCAAGGATGTTGAAATCTAGAAGCTTCAAACGCAACTCCAAGATATTCAAGGACATCACAAGAGACTTCGCATCAATAGAGATGATCTGGCAGAAGAATTTGAGAAGATCAAGCATGATCGGAAGCAGCCAGCTGAGACATGAACCAAGACATGAAGAAGCTAGTCTAGCTATAGCCCACCATGAGTGAATAAAGATAAACGTTATGTGATTAGAGTATCTGACCATACCAACTCATGTGGGTGGCAGTACTATAGGATTGTTTGAACTGGATGAATGTGTGGAGCTATTCCATATTTTTTTAGCTATTGTGTCTTTTGTTGGTATGGGTATATTTCCCCCTCTCTCTCCAATCTTATCTCATCTTACCTAAAACCCTTGGACCCAATAGACGATGAATGGAGATGAACTCACATTTTCAGGATCGATGAGTCAACTAGACACAGACCAATGGATTCAGAACATGTAAGATCATATGAAGAATAACACTATAGTTGGAATGGATATGGCCCAGCATGTTCTTCATTACTTTGAGAAAAAGTGTCGCTACTTGGTTGAGTATGTATCAAGCTATCAACGGATGGCAAGGAGCAACCACTTGGGAAGACTTTAAGTGGACTCTCCTAAGGTCTCGTCTTGTGCCCCAAAAACTGAAGCCTTGTGGAAATGATATGAAGAAACCTTGTGCATGCAAGCTTGGTGGAGAAATAGGACACAACCATAAAGAACACAAGGATGAATGCCATCATTGTGAAGAAAGTCACCCAGTTGAAGAATGCCCAACTAGGCATATTACTTGTTTCTTGTGTGAAGGGACTACACACTACCCTGCTCAGTGTCACATTTACCCTATGGTACAACGAACTATCCAGTAGAAGAAAGAAAAAAATTAAAGGAGCCATCAGGGAAACTTTAGAAAAACCCACGATGAAGGAATATTTTGAGGTCACACCCGAAGAAGATCCAATTAAACTTTACACCAAGTCATGTTATTCATGTGGAGAAGAAGGACGCATCTCCCAGTATTGTTTGAAAGAGTATCTAGTAGAATTCCCGATAGTGGAAGTAGATTATGACCCACGGAAAATACAAGTCCTGATTGGTATGGAAAATTCCAGGAAGAGAAGCAGAATGTATCCCAAGAACAACCCAATTTCTACAAAGAAGGACCTGAGTCATATCACATGTTACAGGTGCAAGGATTTAGGTCATTACGCTTATAAATGTTCGGAGAAGAAGCTAAAAAATCCAAGGAGCCTACATAATCACAAATAAACCCCGAGACATGTCGGAAATCAATTGTTTTCACTACAAAGATGCGGGATATTTTGCTAGGGAATGTTCAGATCAAATGAAAGCTAGAGCTGAGTAGTTGAGATTTCGATATGGATAATAATAGTAGTAGAAAGTAATTTTATTTTCATAAGTTTCATGAGTTGAATTATGTAATGGGTGCTCAGATATTGTAATAAATTCATGAAATCAATAAAGTTCATGTGTCATGATTTCATACGTTGAATTTTATGAGTTGTTACTCTATGAACAAAGATTTTGACCATTTTCGAGGATATGAAAAATATGGTCTATAGAAGAATTTGTACAGTTCAAGGGTGGTAGTACCCTCTGAGGACACTTGACCCCTGGAAAGGATAATGATATTCCATGGAGTGTAGTTTGGACAAAATAAGTATGAGTTTTATCTCGATATGTGGGATACCCCAAGAATATGAAGGGATGAAGTACTATTGGATATAAAGGAGGTATAATGTTGGGAATATCGAACAGTTGTAACCCCAAGATGAGTTAAAGCTATACATGTGTTGAAGTGCGCCCATAACCCACATGCCCATGAATTAATAAGGATCAAGTACTCCCTGGAAGAAGAAATTTCGGAAGAAGTTGTGATTTGATCAGCAGACATTTCTTAGGAGGATACGAAAACCCGAGAGTTGTAAAGAACGATAGATGCTTTTCTCAGCTTGCAGAAGTAATGGATATATCCGAACTCAGTTCGTTGACAAGAGAAATTCTGCAATGCTTGTGAGGATGACCGAGTGTTAGAATCCGAGATTCACTAAACCATATACAAGGTAATGATTTGGGTGCGGAATGGATTGATCACCATGCCAACCTACTCTTATTATTCGCCTCTACTATATGGGATGGTAAATCTGAGTGACTTACCCATAGTAGAGAGATGACGATGTCAAAACCTTGTTTGAACCTTAGAATGGTATAACAATTTTTTCCCTTGTACAAGGCAGTTGTTGCCAACCGTAGGTCATACGGCGAGAACGAAGCCAAGAACCATTTTCTACAGGGACCCAGTCAAATCTTTTGATGACCACCATGAGATATTGATAGTTGATTAGTATTTGTGCTAGACCTGTCAGCTAAGACGACCTAGTCTCCGAAGAACCTTACCAAGATAAAAGAACACGAGAATTAAGGAAAAGGTTGTATCTCTATAGAGAGAGCCGCAGAGCAAGAATTATCCTGAGGATTTGAGAAGACCGACCCTGTCAACAATAAGGATGGAGTATATGAGTTTTGATGGAACCGTAACCATGTTTATAATGGAAGCACCCCAGACCTTCGCGGCAATCAATGGATTTTTAGGAGACACCGAACCTAACCTATTTCTTGCTAGCCTCTCCGAATCTCGAGGGCGAGATTCATTTTAAGGGTGGTAGGACTGTAACATCCCAAAATTCTAAAGTTTGGAATGTTATATTAATTATGTAATAATGATAGCTTGAATGATTTGTTGTGTGAAATTGAGTGGAATTTGAAACTTTTTGAAAGTTAAATGAGAGGCAATAAAAGGACTTTCCCAAACTTTCACTTCTTGATTTTTGTTCCATGGAATTCAAAATTTAAATTCAAAACAAACCCTAGAGTGAAGATAACATGACTTCTTCTATTTAAAAAAAAGGATTTTGAAAAGAATTGAATTCCTTTCGATACTAATTCAAACTCGGAAGCTTTATGCAACTCAAGAACCAAATGAGAGAGTTGAAAGTTTTCCTAAAGACTACTTTTAAACTTTTTCAAATTGGGTTTTGGATCAAATTTGATTCCACCAAATATCAATTCCATTATTTCAAAATAAAGAGAGAAGATAAAAGGACTTCTTCAAAAACAGAAAAGAAATATTTTGGAAATTGAATTTGAAATCAAAATATACTTATTTGATTATTTGGAAATTGTTTTTATGCAAATTCTATTTAGCTTTGAAAAAAATGTTTGTTTTTAAAATATGCATTTAGGCCCAGAAAAATGTTCACAAGGTCATATATAAGGCCATATAATTATGTGAATTTTTCTGGAATTTTTAGGATTTTATTTATTGTTGTTTCAATGTTTTACTATTTTTGTAAATAAACAAAACAAAAAAACGTTTTATAAAAAAAGGAGAAGCCCACTGACCGTGCCAGGCCAGGCCACCCGGCCCAGCCCCGCAGCGGCCAGCGCCGCGCCCGAATGGCCTGTGCCTCGCTCGCTCATTCGCTCCCTTGCACGCACGCCGCTTTGCCAGCCGCCGATAGGTGGACCCCACCTATCGGGTTCTTCTTCCCCACGCCATGGCGGAGTCCCGCTCCTGCACGCCATCACCGGCCACTGCCAAGCCCGACCCGGACTCCTCCGTCGCCTTGTCCCTTGCCCAAGCCACACCACCGCCTCCTCCTATATATAGCCTCGACCCCGGCCTCTTTTTCCCTCAAACCGCAGCCGCCCTCGCCTCCCCACGTCCCGCACAAACCTTGCCGGAGTTCAAGCTCCGACGAGATCCGCCGCCGTTGTCGTGGTTCTAAGCCTGACAGTAGAGTGGGGGTAGGTATGGAGAGGCAAGGTCCTAGCTATGGAGAGGTTGTAAACACAAGGGATGTACGAGTTCAGGCCCTCCTCGGAAGAAGTAATAGCCCTACGTCTCGGAGCCCGGAGGCGGTCGAGTGGATTATGAGTATGTGAGTTACAAGGTGCCGAACCCTTCTGCCTGTGGAGGGGGGTGGCTTATATAGAGTGTGCCAGGACCCCAGCCAGCCCACGTAGGAGAGGGTTTAAGGTGAGTTAAGTCTGGGGCGTTACTGGTAACGCCCCACATAAAGTGTCTTTACTATCATAAAGTCTACTTAATTACAGGCCGTTGCAGTGCAGAGTGCCTCTTGACCTTCTGGTGGTCGAGTGAGTCTTCGTGGTCGAGTCCTTCAAGTCAGTCGAGTGAGTCCCTCGTTGGTCGACTGGAAGGCGACCTCTTCTAAGGGTGTCCTTGGGTAAGGTACTTAGATCAGGTCCATGACCCTACCCTAGGTACATAACCCCATCATTAGCCCCCGAATGGATTGAGGCTTCGAGTGAGGAAGGAGTTGATGTCGTTTCCGATTAACCTTTGCGCTCTGGTCGTGCGTTGTTCTGGACCAAAGAATCTCTTCGTCGACAGTGAGCAACTTGTCTTCAGTCGACTCGATCCATTCTCTTCTTTCGTCGAGTGATCTTTCGGGCTTCGACGATCTCCGAGCGACGGATCGCAGGAAACCCCGTGTCTGACAGACTGATCTGCTGTTCCCGGATTCCGCGGGATGCGAAATTTGGGGACGCGCGCGAAGCGGAGCGGACCGCGGCGTTCGGATGGGACGGGACATAGACGCCTCGATCTCCGCGCCGCTTTCTTCGCCACGTATCCCGTCTGCATAACTGTTCCTGGATATGATTAGATCGACCGGGCCCACCTGTCATCCACTCGGAAGGGACCTTATAAATGCGCCCGGCGAGGATTTCTGTACTGTGCCTCAGCATTCTCTCTCTCTCTCTGCTCCCTTCGTCCCCGTCCAGCGCGCTCGCTCTCGCCCCCGCACAACTTCCCCACGCGCATCTCTCCGGCAACCATGGCCAAGGAGAAGACGGCGGCGCTGGAACGTGCGAAGAAGGCGTCGGCGTCGGAGAAGGCGAAGGGGAGATCTACCAGCCGCGGCGGGTCTTCGTCCAGATCCCGCCTGCCGAAGGGCTGGGTCCAAGGAGACTGGATCCAGTGGACCATCACAGAAAAAGACCTCCTCGACATGGCCAACGAGGGCTTGATCCCTCATGGAGCTGCGAGGCTTCCGGGGAAGGAGTGGCAGCCCCAGCCAGAAGAGGGTGAGTGTGTGCTCTTGGCCACCCATGTTGATCGTGGATTTTCTTTGCCGCCGAGTATTTTCTTCCGTGGCTTCTTGAACTTCTTTGGAGCGCAGCTCCACCACTTTACCCCAAATTCTATCGCCTATCTTGCCGCATTCATGTCCATGTGTGAGGGTTTCCTGGGCTGTCGACCGCACTGGGGTTTGTTCAAGCATATATTCACGTGTCGCTCTCAGACCGTGAAGAAGGCGAGCCCAGGCGATGAAAGAACCCGAGTCGTCCAAATGTGTGGGGGTCTGGGGATCCAGGTGAGGAATAAGAGCACCTTCCCGCCCATGACCTTTCCCGAGTCAGTCAGAGGCTGGCAGTCGACTTGGTTCTACTGCCTGGACCAGTCGACGCCGGGGCAGTCGAGTGTACTCCCTCAGTTTACCATGGACCGAGTGAACAAGCCCTCCTCTCTGAAGTTGATTCCGGAGGAGAAAGCTGACGTGAAGATGTTGATGGAGCGCGTGGTGCAGTTGGTTCGGGAGGGAGTGACGGGCATGGATCTCCTGGAGGTCTTCCTTAGGCGTCGCATCCAGCCCCTTCAATTCCGGAGCCACTGCATGTGGTTGTACTGTGGGACTGAAGACGAGACTCGAGTCCATCCAGAAGCAGTCGACGATGTCACTCTGGAAAGATGGATGGTAGCCGTAACCGGAAACATGGATAACCCACGCGGAGCCAGAAGGATTCCTCCACTCGACCACAACAGCGATCCAAACAAGGTACGTCCGCTCTGCTCTCCACTGTGTTCTTGTCACATTCATTTCTGTTTATCCTATCGACTGGTCGATTGATCCTTGTCTTGATATCTGCTAGGCCCTCACCGAGCTGTACTCGATGCCCAATGGGGCACAAGCTCCGACTGAGGAGGGTGAGGCGAGTGGGGGCGAGAGCCAGGAAGAGAAGGAATGGGACTCGGACGTTGCAGAGGATGATGACGACGATGATGATGATGACGGTGATGAAGATGACGTTGAGGACGAGGAAGAAGAGGAGGAGGAGGTCGTACCACCGCGCTCAGAAAGGCGGTCGAAGCTTGTCCACGACCCTTCGACTGAACGTGGCAAGGGGGTTGCGACCGTTGTTCAGTCGTCCAAGCGCCCTCGGACCACCTCTCCGGTGCCGACTGAAAAGGCGCTGAAGCAGCCCAGGGCGGCCTCGTCGAAGCCGATCAAGCTCCTGCCGAAGATGAAGGTGTCCATCCCCACCATATCAGGGTAATCGTGCTGCTTAAGTCTTCTTATTTTGTGTGAACTTTGTCTCTAGTCGACGCTAAAGTTAGTCGACTGATCCTTTGGAGTTGCAGTGCTGCTACTTCTGAAACCTCAGCCCGGGCTGATGACCACGAGATGGAGGACGCAGCAACTTCGAAACCAGGTACTGTATTCTTAACGCCGTTCTTAGTCGACTGACTCGCGATCTCTGATCCTGATTCTTCTCCGTAGCTCCACCCAATGTTGTTATCGATCTCCCTGATGATGATGAGGATGAAGAACCACTGAAGCGCAGGAGGAGTAGGAAAGCGTCCGCCAGTAAGGTGCCTCAGGATGTGACGGCGCCTGAGATTCTGACTGCGGAGGAAGAGAACACCACTCGACACACGGTGTCCTTCGCAGATCCATTGACGAGTGCTCAGCAGCCCTCCCTCTTCACAACGCACCACGTCCCAGAGGACCAAGCTGGCGCGGCGAAGGAAGCGATACGCCAGGCGGGAATCATGATGGAGCAGTTGAAGACCATCCGGGATGCGAGCCAGGCAGCTTATGACGCCAGTTCTGCCCTCCAAAGCAATGTTCATGTCAGTCGACCACCGTTTGTTCTGTTGGATATGCTACCAAAAACTTTTCCTTTCCGGAATTTATAGTAGTCACCCACTGGGTGTGTCGATTAAACTCCGTGTTAGCGGGGGCACGCTGAGTGCACCCGCTGGGTGTAGTCCCCAAGGCTAAGGTCGACTGCTGGCAGTCGGCCTTAGGCTTTATGATGTCAATCTTTCTGTCAGTCGAGTATGTCGACTGGATTTCACAAACCGGTGGGGGCACGCTGAGTGCACCCACTGGGTGTAGTCCCCGAGACTGTGGTCGACTGCTTGCAGTTGATCACAGTCTTAAAGAATACATCTCTCTTTTTTTTTGAGGTCGACTGGTCGACTTTATCTTTAACAGGATTAGTGGGGGCACGCTGAGTGCACCCACTGGGTGTAGTCCCCGAGACTACGGTCGAATGCTTGTATTCGGCTGTAGTCTTAGAAACGTGTGTTTTTTCCTTTTTCACTCGGAAGTGAATTATATTTGACATTTAGTCGATTGGTTCTTCGCAGAACTCCTGTGATCTTGTGGCTCGCTACTCTGAGCTGGAAAACAAGCACACTCAACTCGAGCTGAGCTTGAAGTTGGTTCAGGAGAAGCTGACGAAGGCAAAGGAGGAGACCGAAGGTATGTTTGGTGAGACCCTGACAACTGCTTTTCCCCTTGCTTGTTTCAAAATCTGACCTTGCTGTAACTTGCAGGTAAGGTAAGGGAGGCCCAACAGAAGAAAGACCTCGAACTAGCTGAGAAGATCAAGCTTGCTGACAAGAAGTTAGCTTCAGTCACCAAGCTTGAACAAGACAATACCAATCTGAAAGCTGCTCTTGGGATCGCCAACAAGGAGGTCAGTCGACTAAAAACTGATAAAGCTGCCCTGACCGACCAAGTCAGCAAATTGACTGGGAAGAAAACTGATCTGGAGGCCTTCCTGAGTGGTCTTGCCAAGAAGCTGTTTCTTATGCTTGAAGGTAAACCTCTATGCTCGGCAAACATTTCCAATCATGGTTTTTCCATTCGACCATCCCCTTGACTCAGTGATCATCCTTGCAGAATTTTGCCAAAACTTTGAAGAAGAAACTAGTCGACTGGAGCCAAACCTCGACCCCGTCAATTCTCCGGTGAACGACGAAGTTGCCATGGATGTTTTCCGACTGGAGTCTCGTGTTGCAGCTGTCGTGGACTATCTCGCAAGGCTGAAGGCCACCACATCTCGCATCGACTCGACACTCTGGCCTGAGGAGACACTTCAGAATGACCTTGAGTCGCTGATGGCCCGCTTGAACACGATCCCTGGTCGAGTGCAGGAATGGAAGAAGTCCTCGGCTCGGTGTGGTGCAGATGTCGCTCTGTGTCTGGCCCAAGTCCACTGTAAAGATGCGCGAGAAGAGAAGCTGGTGGCCCTTCGGGTGGCCAACACCAAGAAACACGACTTCAGGTCCTTTATGGAAACTTTCCTTGCAGCTGCCACTCGGATCGCCGACGGAATTGACCTTGATGAATTCGTTGCACCTTCCAGCCCTCCACAGGAGGGGTAAAAAACTTCTTCTGGCTCGACGCTTTAAATTTGCCTCGGTATGCCGAGTGGAATTGTAACCGATAAACCTTAACAGGCTTAACGCCTGAGCACTTTCGGTTCCTTTAGATATCGATCCAAACTTGAATTTGGTGCTTGAATACGATTGCCTTTGGCTCGAAATGTCTTTTGCAGGTTCAAAGTAAGGCGCCTTTACTGCAATCGACTTATTCTTTAGTCCACTTAGGCGAGCACTGGGCTGCGGCTAAGCCTCCGAGTGGAAGCCCGGCTTACCACTCGGTAGGATTTCTGTAACTTAGACGAGCACTGGGCTGCAGCTAAGCCCCCGAGTGAGAGGTTTACTCTTCACTCGGTAGGATTTTGATAACTTAGGCTAGCACTGGGCTGCAGCTAAGCCTCCGAGTGAGAGGTTTACTCTTCACTCGGTAGGATTTTGATAACTTAGGCTAGCACTGGGCTGCAGCTAAGCCTCCGAGTGGGAGGTTTGCTCTTCACTCGGTAGGATTTTTTACAACTTAGGCAAGCACAGGGCTGCAGCTAAGCCCCCGAGTGAGAGGGTTGCTCTTCACTCGGTAGGATTTTTTACAACTTAGGCGAGCACAGGGCTGCAGCTAAGCCCCCGAGTGAGAGGGTTGCTCTTCACTCGGTAGGATTTTGATAACTTAGGCGAGTGCTTGGACTGCAGCTAAGCCCCCGAGTGAGAGGTTTGCTCTCCACTCGGTAGGATTTTGACAAACTTAGGCGAGTCCTTGGACTGCAGCTAAGCCTCCGAGTGAGAGAGTTGCTCTCCACTCGGTAGGATTTTTGTAACTTAG
>NC_041387.1:182587733-182603584 GCF_002162155.2 Triticum dicoccoides | reverse complement strand
TGACCGCTCGGTAGGATTTTTGTAACTTAGGCGAGTGCTTGGACTGCAGCTAAGCCCCCGAGTGAGAGGGTTGCTCTTCACTCGGTAGGATTTTGATAACTTAGGTGAGTGCTTGGACTGCAGCTAAGCCCCCGAGTGAGAGGTTTGCTCTCCACTCGGTAGGATTTTGACAAACTTAGGTGAGTCCTTGGACTGCAGCTAAGCCTCCGAGTGGAAGTCTGGCTGACCGCTCGGTAGGATTTTTGTAACTTAGGCGAGTGCTTGGACTGCAGCTAAGCCCCCGAGTGAGAGGCTTGCTCTTCACTCGGTAGGATTTTTTTACAACTTAGGCGAGCACAGGGCTGTAGCTAAGCCCCCGAGTGAACGTCTGGCTTACCACTCAGTAGGATTTTGATAACTTAGGTGAAACGGATTCGCAGCTAAGCCTCCGAGTGAGAGTCTGGCTCACCACTCGGTAGGATTTTTACAAACTTAGGCGAAACGGATTCGCGGCTAAGTCACCCACTGAGGGGGAATTTTATTGGACGAAAATAAAAAGTGACAGGAATTATGGAGGAACTATGACACTATTATTTTGAGGTCCATGAACTACAGAAGTACTTTATTGCAACTCATCCGAGTGATAAAACTTAAGTATAAAATGGGCGGAGTAGCTCCGCGTTCCAAGCTCGGGGCTCGTCGATATTATGCTCGACGTTGTAAAGACGGTACGCCCCATTGTGAAGAACCTTGGTGACATGAAGGGACCTTCCCAAGAAGGAGAAAGCTTGTGTGGTTTGTGCTGATCCACTCGGAGAACTAAATCCCCTTCCTGGAAGGCTCGACCTCTCACATTTCTGGCGTGGAAACGACGCAAATCTTGTTGCTAGATGGTCGAACGGATCAGAGCCATCTCCCTTTCTTCCTCTAAAAGGTCGACTGCGTCCTGCCGCGCTTGTTCAGCCTCTGCTTCGTTGTAGATTTCAACTCGAGGAGCATTGTGGAGAAGATCACTCGGCAAGACTGCTTCAGCTCCGTAGACCAAGAAGAATGGAGTTCTTCCGGTCGACCGATTAGGTGTGGTCCGCAGCCCCCAAAGCACTGAGGGAAGTTCGTCGACCCAAGCTCCAGCCGCGTGTTTGAGATCACGCATCAGTCGGGGCTTCAATCCCTTAAGAATCAGTCCATTAGCTCGCTCCGCTTGTCCATTCGACTGCGGATGGGCGACTGAAGAGTAGTCGACCCGTGTGCCTTGGGAGTTGCAGAAATCTCTGAATTCCTCCGAGTCAAAGTTCGACCCATTATCCGTAATGATGCTGTGCGGGACTCCATATCTGAATATTAGTTCCCTGATGAAGCTAACAGCAGTACCGGTGTCAAGGTTCTTGATTGGTTTAGCCTCGATCCACTTGGTGAACTTGTCGACTGCCACTAGTACATGCGTGAAGCCACTTCGTCCTGTTCTCAAAGGACCGACCATGTCCAGTCCCCATACTGCGAAAGGCCAAACGAGTGGGATGGTCTTCAGAGCCGACGCAGGCTTGTGCGACATATTCGAGTAGAACTGACATCCCTCGCACTTATCCACTATCTCTTTTGCCATCTCATTCGCCTTTGGCCAGTAAAATCCGGCTCGGTATGCTTTGGCCACGATGGTCTGAGAGGACGCATGATGACCACAGGTCCCCGAGTGGATATCATTGAGGATGAGTCGACCTTCTTCTGGTGTTATGCACTTCTGGCCAACTCCAGTCGCGCTTTCTCTGTATAATTGTCCTTTGATTACGGTAAAGGCCTTAGATCGACGGACGATCTGTCGAGCCTCTTCCTCATCCTCCGGGAGCTCTTTTCTCAGGATATATGCGACATACGGAACTGTCCAGTCGGGAATAAACACCAAAACCTCCATGATCAAGTCGACCACCGCTGGGACCTCAATCTCAGTCGGATCTGTGGCACTCTTGGGTTGTGGAGTTTCTTCGGTGAAAGGATCTTCTTTGACTGACGGAGTGTGTATATGCTCCAAGAACACACCACTCGGAATGGCTTCTCTCTTGGAACCTATCTTTGCTAGATCATCAGCTGCTTGATTTTTCAGTCGGGGTATATGATGGAGCTCCAACCCCTAGAACTTGCTTTCCAGCTTCCTCACTGTAGTGCAGTATCCAGTCATGGCTGGACTTCTCACGTCCCACTCTTTCATCACCTGGTTGACCACTAAATCCGAGTCGCCATAGACCATCAGGCGACGGACGCCGAGTGAAATGGCCATGCGCAACCCGTATAAGAGGGCCTCATATTCTGCCTCATTGTTGGAGGAATCAAAGTGAATCTGGAGCACATATCTGAGCTTATCTCCTCTGGGGGAAACCAGGACAACCCCAGCACCAGAACCATTCAACATCTTAGAGCCATCAAAGAACATGGTCCAATGCTCCGAGTGAACTTCAGTCGGCTGCTGTTGTTCAATCCACTCGGCGAGGAAATCTGCTATTGCGTGGGACTTAATGGCTTTCTTTGCCTCAAATTTGATATCAAGGGGAAGAAGTTCAATCGCCCATTTGGCCACTCGACCAGTTGCATCTCTGTTGTGCAAAATCTCTGATAGTGGAGCGTCGCTGATGACTGTGATGGAATGATCAGAAAAATAATGAGCAACCTTCTTTGTGGTCATGTATATTCCATACACAAGCTTCTGATAATGAGGATATCTCTGCTTGGATGGAGTCAAGACTTCAGACAAATAATACACTGGGTGCTGAACTTTGAGAGCTTTTCCTTCTTCTTCCCGCTCGACCGTAAGCACAGTACTGACAACTTGTCCTGTGGCTGCGATATAGAGCAACAGAGGCTCTTTGCTGATTGGAGCAGCAAGCACCGGCTGGGTGGAGAGCAGAGCTTTTAGCTCGGCAAACGCTGCATCAGCTTCTGGAGTCCACTCGAACTTGTCTGTCTTCTTCATCAGTCGGTAAAGAGGCAATGCCTTTTCACCGAGTCGTGAGATGAATCGACTTAATGCGGCCAAGCATCCAGTAAGCTTCTGGACATCGTGCACTCGCACAGGGCGTTTCATTCGGAGAATAGTGCCAATCTTCTCTAGGTTAGCGTCGATTCCTCGTTCGGAAACGAGAAAACCGAGTAACTTGCCACCAGGAACTCCAAATGTGCACTTTGATGGATTGAGCTTGATATAATATCTTCTGAGGTTGGCAAATGTTTCGGCGAGATCAGCGAGCAGGTCGGAACCTTTTTGTGACTTGACAACGATATCATCCATATATGCTTCCACATTCCGACTGATTTGAGTGAGTAGACACTTTTGAATCATTCGCATAAATGTGGCTCCGGCATTCTTGAGGCCGAATGGCATGGTGATATAGCAGAAGCACCCAAATGGAGTGATGAAAGCTGTTTTTACCTCGTCGGGTCCGTACAGAGGGATCTGATGGTACCCGGAGTAGGCATCTAAAAAAGATAGCCTCTCGCATCCCGCGGTCGAGTCAACAATTTGATCTATGTGAGGGAGAGGAAAATGATCTTTCGGGCAGGCCCGGTTGATGTGCTTGAAATCAATGCACATTCGGAGCGACTTGTCCTTCTTAGGGACCATGACGACATTAGCGAGCCACTCGGAGTGGTATATCTCTCGGATAAATCCTGCCGCCAACAGTCGAGCCACTTCCTCACTAATGGCTTTTCTCTTCTGGATGGCGGACCACCGAAGATGCTGTTTGACTGGTTTTGCAGACGAGTCGACTCTTAGGCGATGCTCAGCCAGTCCCCTGGGAACACCTGGCATGTCAGCGGGCTTCCATGCAAAAATGTCCCAGTTCTCACAGAGGAACTGGATGAGCGCTTCTTCCTATTTCGGGTCGAGTGTTGTGGAGATGCGGGTCGGAGCTGCATCTGGGTCGGTCGGGTGAATGTGAACAGGCTTCGTCTCACCGAACGACTGGAATGCAGACTCTGTGGCGGGTTTCTTTGATCGCAGCAAGTCACTCGGATCTGCGTTTTGCTTGTATTCCTCGAACTCGACCGCTATCACCTGGGAATCGGCAATCTTGGAGCCCTTCTGAAAGCACTCTTCTGCCTTTTTCCGATCACCGGTGATAGTGATCACTCCTTTGGGGCCGGGCATCTTCAATTTGAGGTACACGTAACATGGTCGAGCCATGAACCGTGCGTAAGCTAGTCTCCCCAAAATGGCATGATATGCACTCTAAAAATCCACGACCTCAAACGTCAACTTTTCTTTGCGAAAATGTTTCGAATCACCAAACACCACGTCCAAAGCTATTTGGCCGAGTGACTCGGCTTTCTTCCCTGGTATAACTCCATGAAAGCTCATATTACTAGTGCTCAGTCGGGACATCGGAATGCCCATTCCTTTCAGTGTGTCTGCATACAACAAATTCAGCCCGCTTCCACCATCCATCAGCACTTTTGTCAGTCGAGTGCCTTCGACAACTGGATCGACCACCAAAGCTTGCCTCCCAGGGGTGGCAATATGAGTCGGGTGATCAGATTGGTCGAATGTGATGGGTATTTGAGACCATTTCAGATAATTTGCTTTTGCTGGGGCAACCATGTTCACCTCTCGGTTAATGACGTTCAGTCGACTCCTGCTTTCCACATCTGCAAAGATCATCAGAGTGGAGTTGATATGCGGATATCCTTCCTCACTGTCCTCCTTGTCTTCGGCCTTGTCCGACTCCTTCTCCTTGTCCTTAGATTGTTTTCCCTGAAACTGCTGGATCAGGAGTCGACATTGGCGAGTGGTGTGCTTCGGGTAGATGATATTCCACTCTTCGTCTTTCTTCGTGTGGATGTGACATGGAATATCCATTACGTCGTTCCCTTCTTTATCCTTTACCTTCTTGGGGTTCCAGGATCCTTTTGGTTTCCCCTTAAACTTTCCCTGAGTCACGGCCAGAGCCTCTCCAGGAGCTGCCGGTTCAGCCTTCCGCTTCTGTTTCCGACTGGTGTTTCCTTTTTCCGACTGACTCGGCTTGTGCTTGCCGCTTCGGAGTCGGTCTTCTTCTTCGTTGTTGGCGTACTTGGTAGCAATCTCCATCATCCGACTCAAGGTCATGTCACCGGTTCGACCAAACTTCAAACTCAGCTCTCTGTTCTTGACGCCATCTTTGAAGGCGCAGACTGCCTGATGATCAGACACATTCTCCACAGTGTGGTGCAAAGTGATCCACCTCTGAATATACTCTCTGAGAGTCTCATTAGCCTTCTGCACGCAGACTTGCAACTCTGTCAATCCAGCTGGTCGCTTGCAAGTTCCTTCAAACGTTCTGACGAACACTCGGGACAGATCTTCCCAAGTGTAAATGCTGCTAGGAGGTAATTGAGTCAACCATGCCCTGGCAGAACCTTCCAGCATGAGGGGCAAATGCTTCATGGCCACCTCGTCGTTCCCACCACCAATCTGAACTGCCACTCGGTAGTCTTCAAGCCAAGTTTCAGGCTTAGACTCACCAGTGAACTTGCTGACTCCTGCTGCCAACCTGAAATTGGGAGGGATAACTGCGGCTCTGATAGCTCTGCTGAAACATTCAGGACCAGAAACATGCACTCGACTGCTTGTGGGCGCATCTCTGTCGAGTCCGCCCCGATGGGCTCTGTTCCGGTCGACCAAACCTTGCACGATAATGGATCGCGCGTCGAAGCCTGGTTCTCTGGGGTCGACTGGAACCCTTCGCCTCGTACTGTACTGACGCCTGTCATCTTGCTGCCGAGGAGCGTAAGACCCACCCCTCGGAGGGGAATGGGGCACTCGACGCCTATCATCTCGGTCGAGTCGGTCACCATATTGGCCTCGCCGATTCTCGTGCCCCTCACGCCGCGGAGGCGACCTGGGGCTGCGAGCCGACTGAACCGTATTCGCAGTGACGGATCGACTGTGAATTCTGTTGCGCGACTGAGACACGGCTGAATTCTGATCTCCTGCTGCCCGGAGCAGATCCCTGATCTGCAGCAAACCTCTGCCAGCTTCCGACTGCGAAGGCTGGATGGACTCTGCTATACGGGTCGCAACTGCTAAATTCTGGATTGGGGTTCGATATACCTGAGTCGGCGGGAAGAGTTGACGTCGACTGGTGTCGGGAACTCGTTGCCGCGCGCGCTCGTCGAGTGCTCGCTGAAGATTCTCCAGTCGAGTGCGTTCGGCCAAATTGGCCAGACGTGCCTCCTCCAAGGCACGAGCCTCAGGGGTTTCTCCTGCGATGGGAGTACGCAGGGCATCCACGTTCCTGCGGTGAAGTTCCTCTCTTTGCAGAGAGTCGAGTGGCTCGGGCTGGTACTCTTCGTGGCCTCGTGCGGGGTCGCTTCCGTCACCTGCTCCACCATCACGGGCGAAGCCAGGGGGACTGCGGGGCCCGTCGACCATCAAGATTTCCGCCGCTGGATCACTGCTACCGCACTCGGATGCAGTCTCTACGGAGCCAGTCGACAGATCGAACAAGCCGTAGAGAGATTCGTTGGGCTCGATTGCCGCAACTTGGGTGGTGGCCGATTGGCGAGCCACCGCGTGCCTCACCCATCGCTGAAGCCTCGACCGGCCCGAGCGCTTGCGCTGGCGGGAGACCGGGAGGGTGGACGATGGGGGAGTCGACCGGTACGGGGTCGACGGTTGCCGCAGCAGAACACCGCGGACACATGCGCGAAAATGCGTCGCACCGCGGATGGGGAGCGCATCAATGTCGAGTGGAGCCTCCTGGAGCCAGGCGGAGTCGTCGGCGATGAAGGTGAGAGTGCCGAGACAGATCTCTCGACCTTCGACCAAAACTCCAGCAGACACCATGATGAAAGTACTCGGAAGAATCGCAACTTCTCCACAAAATCGCTAAAACACCTGCCCCACGGTGGGCGCCAACTGTCGTGGTTCTAAGCCTGACAGTAGAGTGGGGGGTAGGTATGGAGAGGCAAGGTCCTAGCTATGGAGAGGTTGTAAACACAAGGGATGTACGAGTTCAGGCCCTTCTCGGAAGAAGTAATAGCCCTACGTCTCGGAGCCCGGAGGCGGTCGAGTGGATTATGAGTATGTGAATTACAAGGTGCCGAACCCTTCTGCCTGTGGAGGGGGTGGCTTATATAGAGTGTGCCAGGACCCCAGCCAGCCCACGTAGGAGAGGGTTTAAGGTGAGTTAAGTCCGGGGCGTTACTGGTAACGCCCCACATAAAGTGTCTTTACTATCATAAAGTCTACTTAATTACAGGCCGTTGCAGTGCAGAGTGCCTCTTGACCTTCTGGTGGTCGAGTGAGTCTTCGTGGTCGAGTCCTTCAAGTCAGTCGAGTGAGTCCCTCGTTGGTCGACTGGAAGGCGACCTCTTCTAAGGGTGTCCTTGGGTAAGGTACTTAGATCAGGTCCATGACCCTACCCTAGGTACATAATCTCATCAGCCGTCGGCCCGCTCCGTTCCGACACCGCAGCCGAGCGCCGACACCGCCATCGCCTTCCTCACATCGTGTCACACCTCCACGTGGAGACGCCCGATGCCGCCGACTAGCGGAGCCACTACGCGTCTGAAGCCGAGCCACCACCACCGTCTTATCTGTCGTCATCGACCTCCACCGCCGCGGTACGCCACCGGAGCTACCCCGTCAGTCCTAGCCTAGATCTAGGGCTGAGATTAGATCCATTTTTTTCGAACCAGTATGCTCTAGTTAGCGAACGTCCGCTAGTTTAGCGTCACAGCAAACGGTTTTCAGCATGTAGCATTGCGGCACGTGGCCAGGGACCTAGTTATAGTTTAGTTTTTTTTCTGTTTACCCCTGATTTTCAAACCACCACAACTTTTCAACCGTTTGTCCAAATTCAGTGAGACCAACACCAAATTCTTCATCATGATCTCAACTATCCAGAGAACTTATTAAGTCAATTTTTTTGAAATAATAAAATTTGAATTAGGTAATATTCAAATTTAAACTTGTTTTGGCTATAACTTGAGTTTTATAACTCCGATTTAATTGATTATTTTTAAAATTGAAGCTCTGGAAATGTACTTTCTGTTAAGACCAAATCACATAATTTTTGCTACTGTTAAAAATATGTTTCTGTCTAGAAACTTTATTTGATGGTTTTGAAGTTTTTTGAAGTATTTTCTTCGTTCTTTTGGATTTTTGAGTGACTGCTTATGTGTGCAAATAATTGCTTGCTTACAATAGATTGATCGGAGTGTGACGAGTAGAACTAACAGAATTATGAGTGCGACGAATCTTCAGCAACAGTACAAGGCAAGTTCACACCTTGACCATACTTTTCTATACCCAACTTTTACTATGCATTAGTTGACCCTTACAAATTTGCATGAGTAGGATTGGGAATTGGGCTTTGCTATGTAGTTCATGAGGTAGGAACCTATGATCCTTGAAACACCTCGAGATTATTCGTTATGTCATATATTGCTTAGCCATGCTCGTAGACGGGGATTGGTACATGAGATTCATGAAAGTTGCGAGAGTAATAATAACTAAGGGAAAATTAAGGTGGCAACTTTAATATGCATCTGGGTGGATTGTTTGGGGCACCTGGAGAAACCAGTGCTTGCCCATGGGAATCCTGAAGTACCCGTGTGATTACCCTAGGTCCGCCACCCAGGCTCAAAGGGATCATACGATATTTCATGCCTAGAAACTTCTGTGTGTATCCACAAGACATTATGGGCTCTAGCATAGTTGAGTAAGTTGTGTGACCTCTTTCAGTGGTAGACTAGCAGATGTAGGGGAAAGTAGGTGTACCGGTCTACCTAGAGTAAAGAGTAAATACTTCAGAAAGGCTATGTCTCGATCTTCCGATCATGGATGCCGTCGAGTCTTCTGGGGAAAAGTGCCCAAACCTCTGCAGAGTGTACAAACTAATCATGATTAGTCGTGTGCCCGGTTATGGACAACTTGAGTATCTAGAAGTGGATTATTGGTTGATCTCATCACGTTACTTAATCAATGTATTGGGTTATTAGTATTTTGGGAATTTTTGGGATTGAGTTGGAGGAACCTTCTCAATAACAGCATAAACTTGGTACTAAAATAAAACTTATTCCTTTGTTGTAGGGAAAAATTAGCTTTATGCAAAATTAAACTTAGAGCCTCCACCAGAAAATTATGCATATAGAGATAGATATTTTCATTATTATTCCATGCTGTGAAATTGATAGTACATTCAATGTACTGACATAAATGGCTGCAAGTCTCATGTTGCAGGAATCTGACGACGAGTAAGTGATACGTTAGGGTTACGATGTCTACACTCAACTTTGTCGTTGGTGTTGTTGGGACTCCACAACTTTGTTGTAACTTCCGCTATATGGATTGAGGTAATAGTATTTGTGTTAATTTTTACAAGTGGTTGCACTCTGTTATAAATCCTCGAGTACTGTGTGTGTCAGCATACCGATCCAGGGATGACACTTAAGCACAGAGACTTGATCCATTTGGGTTGGGTCGCTACAATAGATCAAGTTGGCCAAACAAAACCCAAATATCGGAGAAGTAATGCGAGGCTATAAGCAATCATGCATATAAGAGATCAAAGAAGACTCAAATAACTTCCATTGATAAAAAGATAGATCTGATCATAAACTCAAAGTTCATCGGATCCCAACAAACACACCGCAAAAAGAGTTACATCATATGGATCTCCAAGAGACCATTGTATTCAGAATCAAATGAGAGAGAGAGACCCATCTAGCTACTAAATATGGATCCGTAGGTCTACAAAGAACTACTCATGCATCATCGGAGAGGCACCAATGAACATGATGAACCCATCTATGATGGTGTCTAGATTGGATCTGGTGGTTCTGGAACTTGCGGCGGCTGGAATTGATTTCTGTCGACTCCCCTAGGGTTTCTGGAATATTAGGTATTTATAGAGTAAAGAGGCGGTCCGGTGGGCACCCGAGGTGGGCACAACCCACCAGGGCATGTCTGGGCCTCCAGGCGCGCCCTGGTGGCTTGTGCTCCCCTCAGAGCACCCCCTAAGTGCTTCTCCGGGCCACTGGATGTCTTCTGGTCGAAAAAAATCCACAAAAAGTTTTGCTGTGTTTGGACTCCATTTGGTATTGATTTCCTGCGATGTGAAAAACATGCAGAAAACAACAACTGGCACTTGGCACTATGTCAATAGGTTAGTACCAAAAAGTGATATAAAATGACTATAAAATGATTATAAAACATCAAAGAATGATAATATAACAACATGGAACAATAAAAAATTATAGATACGTTGGAGACGTATCAATGAGGTGTTTTGGGAACGCAAGAACACCTTCGGATCCGTGGGGATTTTCAAATTTTAGACAAAAATCGATGGTGGGGAGGGTGGGTAATGGTGGTAAGGGGTACATCCACTTGTCAAACACCAAATTCGTGGATCAAATCAACCAAATCGCACAAGAACCAACAAATTGCAAGAAAAATTTGGGGCTATTTTTTGGGTGGGGATTTTCGGATTAGGACGGAAAACAACAAAATCAAGCTAGCAGATGGGGGGCAGGGACTCCAAGATGTGAATCAACCTTGCTCATGATACCAAGATGTTGTAGGGTGAAACCCCAAGATGGATCTTTTCACACTTGGAGGGGAAAATAGGATAAACACCACGAACACAAAGAGGAATTCACTACAACAAAACCCAATTACACATCCACTAGAATAGCAAGCACCTAGATCCGCAAGAATGCATGAACAATCAAAGGAAACAAGCACTACGTAAAGGTTCTTCCCACTCCTAAGGAGGTGATGTCTTGGTGATATTCTTCTCCAAGTGGAGGTCTTGAAATCCACAAGTGGATCCTCTCCTAAGAGGTCTTGATCTCCAATGCAGTGGTAGAAGGAGCAAAGTCTCAAATATCTCACATATGTCTTTGTTGACCCTAAACATGACCCTAGGTACGGAATATATAGGCTTGGGGAAGAAGTGGATGAAGTGGAGGCCCAACAGCCAAACTCAGCCGGCCATCCTGTAGGGCTCATGCGCATGGGGATCCTATGTGCACGGTACACGCCCGTGCACACGGGGTGCTACAGCGCCAACTCCCTAGATAGCCTGTGGGCACGGGGCCTGCTACGTCTTGAGCTTGCGTTGGTTTTCCTTGAAGAGGAAAGGGTGATGCGGCAATAGTAGCGTAAGTATTTCCCTCAGTTTTTGAAAACCAAGGTATCAATCCAATAGGAGGCTCCCTGGATGTTCTCGGGGTACGTGGGTATATATAGGAGGAAGAAGTAGGTCGGTGGCTACCCGAGGGGCCCACGAGATAGGGGGGTGCGCCCTGTAGGGGTGGGTGCGCCCTCCACCCTCGTGGCTGCCTTGACTGCTTCTTGACTTGCACTCCAAGTCCTCTAGATCACGTTCATTCCAAAAATCACGCTCCCGAAGGTTTAATTCCGTTTGGACTCTGTTTGATATTCCTTTTCTTTAAAATACTTAAATAGGCAAAAAAACAGCAATACGGGCTGGGCCTCCAGTTAGTGGGTCAGTCCCAAAAATGATATAAATGTGTAAAGTGAAGCCCATAAACATCCAAAACGGGTAATATAATAGCATGGAACAATCAAAAATTATAGATACGTTGGAGACGTATCAAGCATCCCCAAGCTTAATTCCTGCTTGTCCTCGAGTAGGTAAATTATAAAAACAGAATTTTTGATGTGGAATGCTACCTAGCATAATTCTCAATGTAATTTTCTTTATTGTGGCATGAATGTTAAGATCCAAATGATTCAAAATAAAAGTTCATATTGACATAAGAAATAGTAATACTTCAAGCATACTAATCAAAGCAATCATGTCTTCTCAAAATAACATGGCTAAAGAAAGTTCATCCCTACAAAATCATATAGTTAGGCTATGCTTCATTTTCATCACACAAAATACTCCCATCAAGAACAACCCGTTTTCAGCCAAGCAATTGGTTCATACTTTTTAACGCGCTTTAGCCTTTTTCAACTCTCACGCAATACATGAGCGTGAGCCATGTATATAACACTATGGGTGGAATAGAATATGATGATGGAGGTCGTGTGGAGAAGACAAAAAAAGAAGAAAGTCCCACATTGACGAGGCTAATCAACGAGCTATGGAGATGCCCATCAATTGATGTCAACATGAGGAGTAGGGATTGCCATGCAACGGATGCACTAGAGCTATAAATGTATGAAAGCTCAACAAAAGAAACTAAGTGGGTGTGCATCCAACTTGCTTGTTCACGAAGACCTAGGAAAATTGAGGAAGCCCATCGTAGGAATATACAAGCCACGTTCTATAATGAAAAATTCCCACTAGTATATGAAAGTGACAACATATGAGACTCTATATATGAAAAACATGGTGCTACTTTGAAGCACAAGTGTGGAAAAAGAGATAGTAACATTGCCCCCTTCTTATTTCCTTTTTTTGGGCCTTTCTTTTTTTTGGCCTTTCTTTTTTTGGCCTTTCTTTTTTTGGACTTTCTTTTTTTTATTTGGGGACAATGCTCTAATAATAATGATCATCACACTTCTATTGATTTACAACTCATGAATTACAACTCAAAACTAGAACAAGATATGACTCTATATGGATGCCTCCGGCGGTGTACCGGGATGGGCAATGAATCAAGAGTGACATGTATGAAAATTTATGCATGGTGGCTTTGCCACAAATACGATGTCAACTACATGATCATGCAAGGCAATATGACAATGATAATGCGTGTCATGATGATGAACGGAACGGTGGAAAGTTGCATGGCAATATATCTCGGTATGGTGGTTGTTTTGAGGGATATAAGGAGGTTTATGTGTGATAGAGCGTATCATATCACGGGGTTTGGATGCACCGGCGAAGTTTGCACCAACTCTCAAGGTGAGAAAGGGCAATCACTACAAAAAAAGACACATCCGTGACATTTTGGGCCGAACGAATTTTTTTCCTGTCATACATATGACACTTCTATGATGATAATTGTGACAAAACCCGGTATCATCATAGATGTGGTGGGCTCCTACTTCTATGACAAAAAATCATGACAGAAAATGGGCTTTTCGTCCTGGGTGGGCCGGAGATGCAGCTGCATGACATTCTTTGGGCCATCCATGACGGAAAAAAACGTGGTAGAAGCGAGGGGGAGGAGAATTTCGGGGAGTTGCCGGTTACGGTGGGAGGTCGGGGGCCGAGCGATGCGCGTTTCTCTCATACACGTACGCGCGTGTGTGCGAGGCGTTGGCTCTAACTGAACCCGAGCGAGGCGTTGGGCTCTAACTGAACCCGAGCGATTGCACTGCAGGCTACGCGTTACTGAACCCGAGCGATCGATCGATGGTTGTTAACTGAACCCGATTGAGCGATTCCTTCGCTACTGCTGCTAATTGAAGCCGATCGATTGGATGAACAGTGGGCGTTGCGGGAGGGGGGGTGGATGAAAAGTGAGCGGTGGCATTGCCTCTGGATGAACAGGACCCCGTGGTGTGGAGGCCTGGATGAACAGTAGACAATGGAGGGGTGCCCGTGGAGGGGTGGTTGAACAGGACCCCGTGGTGTGGAGGGCTGGATGAACAATAGATGGTGGAGGGGTGGTTGAACACTAGCCGGTGGAGTAGCGCGCGGTGGAGGCTGGATGAACAGGAGCCCGTGGAGGCTGCAGGAGGTCGACGGTAGCCCGTGGAGGCTGGAGGAGGTCGACGGTGGAGATGAACAGTATCCTGTGGAGTCCCGTTTTGCGATACGCCACACCCCTCCCGATGAACAGGACCCCCGTTTCGACCATAGCGCTCCAACACAAGTCTGTTTCGTCGGTTTTGCGGTACGCCACACCCCTACCGATCAACAGGACCCCCGTTTCGACCGTAGGAGGTCCGTTTCGTCCGTTTTGCGGTACGCCACACCCCTCCCGAACAACAGGACCCCCGTTTCGACCGTAGGAGGACCGTTTCCTCCGTTTTGCGGTACGCCACACCCCTCCCGATCAATAGGACCCCGTTTCGAACATAGGAGGTCTATTTGCTCCATTGTGCGGTATGCCAGGCCTCGTTTCCATCTCTTGTTCCGTCCAAGCCCTCCCGATGAACATGAGCACGCATTCCGTTCCGAGCCAGCCAGTTGGCTCCCACGTGTTCCGTTGCCTCCCGATGAACACGATGCATTCCGTTGCCTCCCCGTGAACACGGCGCATTCCGTTGCCTCCCCATGAACACGAGCCCTCGCTGTACGTATGCGCGAGTAGGCGTTCGAGACCCCGCCCGTATGTACACATATGTGGCTATATTTTCTTTCTTGCACCCTGGCCGCTGTACATACGTGTACATGCTACGTGCGCGGCTCTACTACGACACGTGCACGCCTCTACATCCACCAGTATATATGTACGTACATGTTCGCGGCCAGAATGACAATGCTACGTACGCTTCGACCAGGTGGGTCCCGAATGTCAGGCACTTCCTTGCCTGCGAAGATGTAGCTGGTGGGTCCCAACAGTCAGGGAGGCGAATCGTTTTGGTTTTTTTTGCCCGGACACACTTCCTTGCGTGCGAAGATGTAGCTGGTGGGTCCCAGCAGTCAGGGGGGCGAATCGCTTTTTTGCCTGGACGCACTTCCTTGCGTGCGAAGGTGTAGCTGGTGGGTCCTAGCAGTCAGGGGGGCTAATCATTTTTTTTGCCCGGACGCACTTCCTTGCCTGCAAAGATGTAGCTGGTGGGTCCCAGCAGTCATGGGGAAACGTTTTTTTCGTGAAATACGGTGGCCTGTCCGGTGCGTCCCCGCTGTCAGGTGGAGGAATAATTATTGTCCGCGTAATAAGGAGGCACTTCCTTGCTACGGCCGTGGACCCAACTGTGAGCCTCTCCACCTACAGTCCATGTCCGAGATGGAAGTTGTTCTTTGACCATGTTGACCACGCCGCGCCGAGAGCACCAGGGCGGTGGACGACGGCGAGGCCTAGGAAGGGGACGATGGGGAGCCGGGGAAGACGCGACAGTGGAAGCCCGCGCGGAGAGGAGTACGAGGGTTCACTGGTTCGGCTGCGGTGTGAGGCTGATGTTGCCGCAGGGCCTGGCCAGCGGTGGGAATAGTAGGGGGCGGTGAGGCCTCCGTGGCAGCACATCTGGCCACGGGAGGCAGGAGCATGTGGCACGACCGGCGCTGCTTTGGGCGGCTGGAGCAAGAAGACTAAGGGTTGAAGAAGCACTACGGCCATTGGATGGACATCGTACGGTCACTCGAGCTAGAATCGTTTATATTGACTAAGTTGACAAAGCCCTCTGTCGGTGTCAACACCAGCGGATCTCGGGTAGGGGGTCCCTGTCACATCCCCAGTTCAGGCCTTGCTTGTTTTTGCTTTAGCATCCATGCATCATGTTTAAATTTTTGATGAAACTTAAAATGGGGGCTGATAAACCCTAGCAGCTAATGAATTCAACTAGGGTCAAAATAAAATCTTTTTCAATAAACCCAAAATGCCCTCTGGAAATGTTCATGATTTCTGGTAAAGGTGAAAACCTCTGCCAAAAATGATGCACGTATTTTTAGGCCATTCTGGATTTTTGAATTAAATCATTACTTATTTGCTTTTGGGCATTTAAATACTATAAAATATTTTAAATGCTCAAATAATCCCAAACTGAAATGTTTACTGTAGGATATATTTCTAACAGTGGTCATGAGCAGTTGCATGAATTTTGGGATTGATTTAGTATTTTTAATAAAGCCACAAAGCTGCAGAAAAATAGAAAACAGGAAAAGAGAGATAGAGAGAGAAGTACCTGGCGCTCACCTTGCAGCCCACCTGGCCCAACTCCAGCGGCCCAGCCCACCGCAGCCGCCTCCGTCTTCAACCTCCTGCCAGTAGGCAGGAGGGCGTGTGGCCACCGCGCGCCGGCACGCGCCCGA
>NC_041387.1:182560976-182587548 GCF_002162155.2 Triticum dicoccoides | reverse complement strand
CCTGGACCCCATCCCTTCTTCTGCTCCCCTCTCGCGCGCACCACCGAGCGGAGCTCGTCGTCATCGTCGCCGTACCCGTGGCCACCGGCCACCCCTCGCCCTGCCGCCGCGCCCAGACGCCCCGCCTCGTCCCCCTCTTCCTCCTCACCAAGACGGAAGGCGCCGGAAGCCCTGGGTGCCGCCAGCTCCGCCGTTCCCCTCCTCAGCCACGGAGAATCGCCGTCGTCGATATGCCGCCGTCTCCGCCTCCCCGAGCTCACTGAGACCGTCTCCGACCCCGCTGTGAGCTCCGCCTTCTTCTCCCCTGTTCCCCGTGCCCGTACGCACCCTCTAGCCGCCCTAGTCACCGGAGCCGATTGCTCCTCGCCGCCGGCCATGGCATAGCCGTGGCCACAGCCGCGCAAGCTCGCTTCCGAGCACACCACCGCCCTCACCGCACTCGTAGGAGTCCAAAACGCCACCCCATGCGCCTCGCCGTGCCCACTAGCACCGTGTTCGACCTCGGCCGAACTCCGATGACCGCCAGGGTCATCGCCGGCGAAGATTCCGGTCACCCCAGCTGCCGCCACCTGTTGCTTTGGATGCGCAAGAGCCCAGGCTACGCATAGATGTCCTCGGCCGGCCATTTGGTCGCCGGAGGAGGAATCCCGATGCCCTCCGCCGTCTCGGCCTCGCCGGCGATTCAACGCCGGTGGTTTAGCCCCGATTGACCAGGGGTTTGACCTCCCATGGGTCGCTGACAAGTGGGCCCAGGCCCCAGCTAATCTTAGTTTAGTTTTTAATTAAGATTAATTAACTCCACTAACATTTTTTAGTTAGTAGTAGTTTAACACTAATTAAGTTAGATTAGTTAGTTAACCCCTGACGTGTGGACCCCACACGTCAGGTTTGACCTGGACTAACCCCGGTTGACCTGCTGACATCATGTTGCTGTCATGCTGACGCAATAAGCTATTTTCTGGATTAATTCTAATTCAGGAAATTCCAGAAAATATCCAAAACTTCTAAAAATCATATAAAATCAACCATAACTCAGAATTAAATAATTTATATATGAAAAATGACTATCCATCTGTAACATTTTCATGCATGTTAGAACAACTTATGACTATTGTTTAGGACAATTCAATTAAATGGCATGTAATAAATCACATATGGAGTTTGAATTTGAATCTTTGATTCAAACCAACTTCATTTAACTTGTTGCTAGTTGCATTAGCTCAAACCACAGCATATTGCCATGTCACATTCATGCATCATATTGTTGCATTGCATTGATTGTGTTCTCCCTTGTTTGCTGGTATTTGTCCCCTCTCAGTAGACGACGTTCCGACGATGAGTTCGATGACACCGATGAAGAACTATATTATCTTCAGAAGTGCCAGGCAAGCAAAACCTCCTTGTTCATTCCGATACAATCCCACTCTCTCGCTCCTGCTCTCTTTTACTGCATTAGGACAACACCGATTCAACTATTACATGCTGCGGTACTTGAACCCCTTTATCCTCTGCATGACCTGTCATTGCCACAGTAAATAGATGAAACCCACTAGCATGTGTAGGAGTTGTTTGAGCCCTGATGTGCCTACTCATTCATGCTTGTTTGTCATGCCTGCTACTGCTTAGAGTTGAGTTAGGTCTGATTCATCGGGGATGAATTGGAATGTGGTGAACATGTCCTACTGTTGAGAGCTAAGTGTGTGAACACGATTTGGTAAAGGTAGCGGTGAGAGGCCATGTAGGAGTACATGGTGGGTTGTCTCATTGCAGCCGTCCTCAGGAACTGAGTTCTGTGTTTGTGATCCATGAACAGTTACTACCACACATTGGGCTCCGGGCGCTCCAAGCTCTCTCGACTTATTAATCAACTTGATCTCTGTCCAGGAGTTGCAACTAGTTTCTGGTGTTTGTAGGTAGTGTTAGTAGTCTACCAAGTGGCACCCGGTACAGGTGGGCTTGGGACAGACTAGGCACAGTGGCCCGGTGTACCAAGTGGCACCCGGATGGTGGACTTGGGAACCCTGCACACATCGTTTGGGGCCGTGAGCGACACCCCGGCTGGATCTCCTTGCGGATGGAACCCGAATAGGCGATAAACCTGGACGAGAGACTTGTATGGTTAGTCAGGTCGTGGCCGACTCCCTCGCCAGGCTTCCGCTTGAAGGTTGCCGAGATACACGAGGTGTACATGGCGGTAAGTGGCGAGAGCGTGTGTGAAGAAGTACACCCCTGCAGGGTTAACATTATCTATTCGAATAGCCATGTCCGCGATAAAGGACTTCTGGGTTGCCTGTACAGTTCATAGACAAGTGAAAGTGGATACTCTAAAATACGCAAGATAAGCGTGAGTGCTATGGATGGCGTTCTCATAGGGAGACGGGAGCGGATCCATAGTGGTGTATTGATATGGTGAATATGTGGACTCGTGTGCGCCACCTCAAAAGAGTTACTTGCATTCGTAGTTCAGGATAGCCACCGAGTCAAAGCTGGCTTGCTGCAGTTAAACCCCACCACCCCTTTGTTGATACTGATGCATATGTAGATAGATCTGATGTAAGTCTTGCTGGGTACATTTGTACTCACGTTGCTTAATTTATGTTTTTGCAGAGAGACTTTAGTCTCGCTAGTAGTACCGCGTGGACTTCGACGTTTAGCTTGTTACCTCAGCTACGATCTTGTGCCTTCGGCAGGATCTGGTAGATAGACAGGCTTCTCAGCCTTTTTCATTTGTAGATGTCTGTACTCAGACATGTTAAGCTTCCGCTTGTGCTTTGACTTGTATGCTATGAATGTTGGGTCATGAGACCCATGTTTGTAATATCTCGCTCCTCGGAGCCTATTGAATAAATACTTGAGTTGTAGAGTCTTGTTGTGATGCCATGTTGTATTTGCACATATCGAGCATATTGTGTGTATGTTATTGAAATGCTTGGTATGTGTGGGATCTGACTATCTAGTTGTTTATCCTTAGTAGCCTCTCTTACCGGGAAATGTCTCCTAGTGTTTCCACTGAGCCATGGTAGCTTGCTACTGCTCCGGAACACTTAGGCTGGCCGGCATGTGTCCTTCTTCGTTCCTGTGTCTGTCTCTTCGGGGAAATGTCACGCGATGAATACCAGAGTCATGTTAGCCCGCTACAGCTCGGTTCACCGGAGTCCTGCTAGCCCAGTTGAAAGATCGTGGATGTCGCCTAGAGGGGGGGTGAATAGGCGCTTTAAAATAATTACGGTTGAGGGTTGAACAAATGCGGAATAAACCTAGTGGTTAATTTGTCAAGCACAAAACCTACAACAACTAGGCTCACCTATGTGCACCAACAACTTATGCTAAGCAAGAAAAACTACTTAGGTGATAGCAAGATATATGACAAGAAACAATATGGCTATCACAAAGGAAAGTGCATAAGTAAAGGGCTCGGGTAAGAGATAACCGAGGCACGCGGATACGATGATGTATCCCGAAGTTCACACCCTTGCGGATGCTAATCTCCGTTTGGAGCGGTGTGGAGGCACAATGCTCCCCAAGAAGCCACTAGGGCCACCATAATCTCCTCACGCCCTTGCACAATGCAAGATGCCGTGATTCCACTAAGGGACCCTTGAGGGCGGTCACCGAACCCGTACAAATGGCAACCCTTGGGGGCGGTCACCGAACCCATACACTTTGGCAACCCTTGGGGGCGGTCACCGGTACCCGTCAAATTGCTCGGGGCGATCTCCACAACCTAATTGGAGACCCCGACGCTTGCCTGGAGCTTTACACCACAATGATTGAGCTCCGAACACCACCAACCGTCTAGGGCGCCCAAGCACCCAAGAGGAACAAACTCAAGGGTACCAAGCACCCAAGAGTAATAAGCTTCTCAACTTGTAACTTCCACGTATCACCGTGGAGAACTCAAACCGATGCACCAAATGCAATGGCAAGGGCACATGGAGTGCCCAAGTCCTTCTCTCTCAAATCCCACCGAAGCAACTAATGCTAGGGAGGAAAATGAGAGGAAGAACAAGAAGGAGAACACCAAGAACTCCAAGAACTAGATCCAAGGGGTTCCCCTCACATAGAGGAGAAAGTGATTGGTGGAAATGTGGATCTAGATCTCCTCTCTCTTTTCCCTCAAAAACTAGCAAGAATCCATGAAGGGATTGAGAGTTAGCAAGCTCGAAGAAGGTCAACAATGGGGGAAGAACACGAGCTCAAAGGATTGGGTTCAATGGGGAAGAAGACCCCCTTTTATAGGTGGAGAAAAATCCAACCGTTATGCTCACAGCCCGCACAGAGCGGTACTACCGCTCCAAGGAGCGGTACTACCGCTAGGGCGGTAGAACCCCTTTGAAAAACAACAGCGAGGAGTCAAAAGGCCAGTAGAACCACCGGAGCGGTACTACCGCTCGTCCTCACGGTACTACTGCTCGACCTCACGGTACTACCGCAAATGGTAGCGGTACTACTGCTTGCGAGCGGTACTAAAAAAATACTTCTGTGCCTACTTTCGCTGAGCAAAACACGAGATTTTGGTCCGGAGCGGTACTACCGCTTAGGAGCCGCGGTAGTACTGCTCTGGGGCGGTACTACCGCTCAGGAGCCGCGGTAGTACTGCTCTAGAGCGGTACTAAAAAAATACATCCGCTCTAGTCGCGGTAGTACCGCTGCAGCGTTTACCAAAACAGCCACAACTTTTGCAAACGGACTCCGAATTCAACGAAACCAAGTTTGTTGGAAAGCTAACGACATGGGCTAACACAATCTTGATAGAAATATCAAGAATAAGCAAATGAGAAAAGTCCCAAAGGAAAATGGTGAGAACCCTTCATCGGATAAGACCGGTAAAACCTCCAACACCGAAAACATCATAGAAGACGCATGCGAACTCCGTTTTCGATGAACTCAAGCTTGTCATCAAGATGACCATAAGCTCTAAGACTCACAAAGATAACCAAACAAGAACCAAGAAACATGATGCAAGGATGCAATGGTTTGAGCTCTCTAGTAACGATACGATCAAGCTACCAACTTGAGATCCCCCCTTGATAGTACGGCTATCGATCCTATAACCCGGTCTCCCAACTACCACCATGAGACCAGTAAAATAGAAAACCTATCAAGGGCAAACCTTTACCTTGCACATGATCCACTTGAGCTAGATGATGACGATCTTGTCCTCCGCAAGATGGACCACCTTTCTTGATTGCGTTGGGTCGATGGAGACTAGATGATTGCTCCCCCATACTCCACTATGGGTGAGCCACTCTTTGGCACATCTTCATAAGTCCATCGACACCACAATGGATGGCAAGCTTCAAGCACTTGATCTCTTCGTGATACTACACTTGAACTTGCACATGACAATCTTGATGACGATCACTACTTGATGTCATCCTTTCCATGGGTTGTATGATATCTTCCTCTTGACGCAAGCCCATGGACATGTACCTAACCCCACATAGAACTCTCACATAGACCATGGGTTAGTACACAAAGTGCAATGGACAATGCTTACCATACCATGGGATCACTTGATCCCTCTCGGTACATCTTTTACGCTTTGTGAGTTGATCAACTTGATTCACTCTTGACTTAGTCTTGATCAACCTTGAATCTTTCCAAATCTCTTAGTTTGGATGATGTCTTGAAGGTAAACATGAATGATCACACAATCTTCTTCTTCAAGACATGCTTGCAATAAGCTCAACACTCACATGACCAATTTTTGGATAATTCCTTAATAGCACCTTGGTCAACTCAAAAACTCCTTGAAACCAACACATGGACTTCAAGAAAAGCCTATGGACAAATCCTTCAAATACAACTCAAGACAACCATTAGTCCATAGAGATTGTCATCAATTACCAAAACCAAACATGGGGGCACCGCATGTTCTTTCACCAGTGCTACAGCCTGGATTCACTCGCTGATGACCGACACGTTCGATGTTGGGTCATGGATGCTTGTCCCTTTAAGTTTGTGCCACTTTGGGTTTACGACTAGCCATGTCAGCCCGGGCTCCTTATCATATGGATGCTAGCGACACTATCATATACGTGTGCCAAAAGACGCAAACAGTCCCGGGCAAAGGTAAGGCGACACCCGTGGGGATACCGTGCGTGAGGCCGCAAAGTGATATGAGGTGTTACATGCTAGATCGATGTGGCATTGAGTCGGGGTCCTGACAGCTTTGGTATCAGAGCTTGACTGCCTGTAGGATTACCAAGCCAAACTGGTCGAAGTTGAGTCTAGAAATGCTTTAGTTATATAAGGGAATTGATTGTGGGATGGAACATAAGGCTCTTTTTACTCCTTATACCTTATGCCTTCTGATCCGAGTCATCTTATCTTTCCTACGGGGTTAAGAAATTAGGATTTCTCTTCTTTCTATCAGGATCACGTGTTGCTAATCTGTAGTCCTATAGGATTGATGGTTCTAAGCTTTCATTCAGTTCCTACTATCTTTTGTATGTTAACTGTTGATCTTGAAACCTTGATATTGTGCTTCTGAGTGGCTATGCCACCATTTTTGTAGCATGTCTCCAATCTTTTGAGCATTTACAGCCGGTATGTTGTTCGAGTCATCCCAGGTTTCTAAATAATCTGATGCAATTGCAAAATCCTTCCCTCTGTTTCGATGTCCTTTCTGGCCGGGTTAACCACACTAATCAGTGAGTTGAGGTGCTCTATTGCCTTAGCATATATGTAGGAGCTATTATTATGAACTTAGATGTCTTAGGGGATCATCTAGTAATCTAGCCATGATTTGTGTTCCCAGTGTGATGATTCTGGCCTTCATTATCGAAAGCATCCCGTGATGCCACTTAGTAGTAGGTATTCTACTCCTGGGTTTCTGAACCCAAGATTTCCCTACTTACTTCATGTTGTTAGTGTTTCTCGTACCTTTAGGATATTAGTAACCTTTGCGATAGTCCTCGAGGTACGTGGTGTATAGTTCTTCCAATACCATGAACCAATATGGCAGCGGTCTTTCTGAGCCAAAAGATCACAATAAGAGTGCTCTTGATGAGTTCTCCATTCTATATTGTGAATCTGCCAGTTCTACCTTCTGCATGGGTTATCCGGAAGAAATGTTGAGCTTTGCTCGACATACTAATCTATGCATCCACAACTCAGAAAGATATATGTTCCTTTGAGTTGCCCTCTTTAGTTGTCTTCTGACCTTCGTCTATCAATTGATAGTCAAGAGTATGCGTGAATTTGCTCATCGATGTCTATTACTCTTGTGGTCCGTCAAGCCATTCTATTCCGGAATGACTAGGAGAAACAAACTCCAGTACCTCATCCACATCCAGGATTGGGTCAAAGTAGTTGTACTCAGCAGATCAAAATGCTAATCCAGCTTTTGTACTGTTCTACCCTGAAGTATTACCATCTTTATATTAAGAATATCATGGGAATTGCACACCATCCAATGAACTCTTGATACAGTGATACTTCTCGCCATCATTATTCATTCCTCGGTTCCATGTTATTGTAACCGGAACACCGACAAGTGAATCGTGATGTGTGAAATCTATACACCTAGCAACCGTGTTGCTTGGTAGTTCATGGACAATATTCTCATTCTTAGCGTGTTGATTACTGAATCATCACCCTAAGGCTGATCGTGCCACCTAGTCCAGTTTCCTGGTGCACACTTTGATTGATGAGTTAGGATCTGGTCAAGTCCTCGCTCATCTGATCATATCATCTTGCCCTCAAAAACAGGATTGTTCCAGGCTTAATAACATATCGATGGTTCGTGATTTTCCGAATATCTTCACGGAAGTATTACCAGGTTGTCACCTGACCGCTATGTTGAGCTCGTGATCAAGTTGGTTTCTTGTAAACCACCCATTCTCCAAGATTTTGTGTTGGTTTCCCTGAACTAGTTGGTTGAGCTAAACAACAACTTGGGGAGTTGGAAGATAAAAACTTTGCTTAAACTTAGTTCATTTCAAAGGGATATCTTTTTTATATGTGTGTTGCAGAAAGATGATATCTTCATTGATTGATCTTCGCGATCAATTGTTGGACCTATCATCTTATAAAAACTTTGATTTGAGTATGGGCTATCGTCAAATCAATTCAGAACCAACGATGCTCGTAATGTTGTCTTACTCGTGGTTTTTCCTCGAGCATACACCATTACATCTTTTGGTCTGACCAATGCTATCACCTTGTTCACATAATTATGGAATTCCGTCTTCCTGGAAACCTGGATGAATTGTTGTTGAGCCCATCAGCAACATTTTTATCTTCTCCATGATTTTGATGAGCATTAAGCTAGTGTTGGAAACTTTTGAGAGCATTTTCTTCATACTATCTCATGAAGGATATGTTTGGATGAAAGAAGTGACTTTCTTTAATTCACGTGCACTTGATGTAAGTTGTCGCCGTGGATCCGAGAAAGATTTTGTTGCTTCCTCTGGAATCATCCCAAATCGATCAAGCATACGTGCAAAGTATTCTATGGTCTGGAGACTTGCAACCTTCATTCTATATGAATCCCTAGCACACCAAGCCACTTATTGATTTGTTCAAGGAAAAGAAGCTCCTAAGTGCTAATCCTTAAGGACCCAAAGGTACGTGCGCAGGACTTCGCTCTCCGCAATGATGATTCCCAATCAGAACTCGGTAGTGTTTCATTGTAAGACTACTATGTGGTCATGCTTGTCTAGGACATCATGTTCACATGTGTGTAGCAGAACCAGCTCATGCCTTGAAGTTTGCTATCGTAGTTCATTTCCCGAGAATCTCGCAACGTCATCTCGTCGATTTGTGTTGCAAACTTTCTTTTCTAGACTTGATGAGTCTGGAATATCCTGACGCCAACCAGATCTGAATCTCAGGCAGATACGATGGTTGGGACGTTTCCCAAGAACTATAATAATGGTCTCACCGTAACCGGTAAAGTGGATGTCGTGGCTGACACACTCAGCCGGAAGACCTATTATTGTAGTATCTTGATTGAGGAAGTTGGCCACCTCCCCATAAGGATTTCGTAGGATTTACTCCCTAGTTGTTCCTTATGGATTCTTGTGTTCCCGAAGTCCGACCTTTTACTTGATGTTCTAGATATCAAACCGTCTTTATGAATGGGTTACGCTAGCACATCAAGGAGAACATTAGAAGCGGAGTGCTAAATGTCTCTCGGTCGATCATCCAGATTTTGTTTCCTTGGCCTCGCTAAGGTGAAATCTGAGAAGGTGTTGTCTTCCTTTGTATCTGCATCATCCATCATTATTCATCATGGTAGTCCGTTGTGTTGCCAGGATCCTTGACACGGATATTGGTAAGACCTTGATCAATATGGAAATGCTCAAGTTCTTGAGAACATGCGCAAGCAAAATCATCCCTTGTGTTGTTTTCAACAAGGTAATCCTTTTGCCACTTAAGGGATGATTCCACGAGTCACCTCCTCTAAGATGTCTCATTAAGGTATCATGGCAACTCAACTCCTCGCTACGTTGACAACCGTTCACGACCTTCTTAAGCGCGGAATTGTTGCCTACCTAGTGAACCCTTGTCATCTGTTCCTCTCCATCCTTATAGATGTATGCCTCGTGTCTCAGCTCGGGGGATGCTGCTATGTCTCATCCCATGAGTTGATCCTGAGTTGTTCGGTCTTCGAGAAGATCAATTCTTCTAGAGTTTTCCTTTCCTCTTCTTGTCTTGATAGTTGGAGTTCTCAAAGGAAGACATCGAGACAATGATGGTGATCGAATCAATGTTCTTAGGAAGGGCAACCTGGATCGTGAAGATTGTGTTAGGTTGCGTTCCCCTTCGACTTACCCTACACTTGAATCTTGGGTCGAGATTCTTGTTTAGTGGGGGTGAGTTGTCACATCCCCAGTTCAGGCCTTGCTTGTTTTTGCTTTAGCATCCATGCATCATGTTTAAATTTTTTATGAAACTTGAAATGGGGGCTGATAAACCCTAGCAGCTAATGAATTCAACTAGGGTCAAAATAAAATCTTTTTCAATAAACCCAAAATGCCCTCTGGAAATGTTCATGATTTCTGGTAAAGGTGAAAACCTCTGCCAAAAATGATGCACATATTTTTAGGCCATTCTGGATTTTTGAATTAAATCATTACTTATTTGCTTTTGGGCATTTAAATACTATAAAATATTTTAAATGCTCAAATAATCCCAAACTGAAATGTTTACTGTAGGATATATTTCTAACAGTGGTCATGAGCAGTTGCATGAATTTTGGGATTGATTTAGTATTTTTAATAAAGCCACAAAGCTGCAGAAAAATAGAAAACAGGAAAAGAGAGATAGAGAGAGAAGTACCAGGCGCTCACCTCGCAGCCCACCTGGCCCAACTCCAGCGGCCCAGCCCACCGCAGCCGCCACCGTCTTCAACCTCCTGCCAGTAGGCAGGAGGGCGTGTGGCCACCGCGCGCCGGCACGCGCCCGAGCCACCTCCTGCTTCCACCGCTTCTGGAGCCAGCCCCGAGTGCCACGCACCCCCCCTCGCCCCCCTGCACCTCTCCTTTCTCCCCCTGGACCCGATTCCTTCTTCTGATCCCCTCTCGCGTGCACCACCGAGCGGAGCTCGTCGTCATCGTCGCCGTACCCATGGCCACCGGCCACCCCTCGCCCTGCCTCGTCCCCCTCTTCCTCCTCACCAAGACGGAAGGCGCCGGAAGCCCTGGGTGCCGCCAGCTCCGCCGTTCCCCTCCTCGGCCACGGAGAATTGCCGCCATCGAAATGTCGCCATCTCGCCCCCGAGCTCGCTGAGACCGTGTCCGACCCCGCTGTGAGCTCCGCCTTCTTCTCCCCTGTTCCCCGTGCCCGTACGCACCCTCTAGCCGCCCTAGTCACCGGAGCCGATTGCTCCTCACCGCCGGCCATGGCGTAGCCATGGCCACAGCCGCGCAAGCTCGCTTCCGAGCACACCACCGCCCTCACCGCACTCGCAGGAGTCCAAAACGCCACCCCACGCGCCTCGCCGTGCCCACTAGCACTGTGTTCGACCTCGGCCGAACTCCGGTGACCGCCAGGGTCGTCGCCGGCGAAGATTCCAGCCACCCCAGCTGCCGCCACCTGTTGATTTGGATGCGCGAGAGCCCGGGCTACGCGTAGATGTCCTCCACCGGCCATTTGGTCGTCGGAGGAGGAATCCCGATGCCCTCCGCCGTCTCGGCCTCGCTGGCGACTCACCCCGGTGGTTTAGCCCCGATTGACCAGGGGTTTGACCTCCCATGGGTCGCTGACAAGTGGGCCCAGGCCCCTGCTAATCTTAGTTTAGTTTTTAATTAAGATTAATTAACTCCACTGACATTTTTTAGTTAGTAGTAGTTTAACACTAATTAAGTTAGATTAGTTAGTTAACCACTGACGTGTGGACCCCACATGTCAGGTTTGACCTGGACTAACCCCGGTTGACTTGCTGACATCATGTTGCTGTCATGCTGACGCAATAAGCTATTTTCTGGATTAATTCTAATTCAGGAAATTCCAGAAAATATCCAAAACTTCTAAAAATCATATAAAATCAACCATAACTCAGAATTAAATAATTTATATATGAAAAATGATCAGAAAAATCCAATCTATCCATCTGTACCATTTTCATGCATGTTAGAACAACTTATGAGTACTGTTTAGGACAATTCAATTAAATGGCATGTAATAAATCACATATGGTGTTTGAATTTGAATCTTTGATTCAAACCAACTTCATTTAACTTGTTGCTAGTTGCATTAGCTCAAACCACAGCATATTGCCATGTCACATTCATGCATCATATTGTTGCATTGCATTGATTGTGTTCTCCCTTTCTTGCTGGTATTTGTCCCCTCTCAGTAGACGACGGTCCGACGATGAGTTCGATGACACCAATGAAGAACTATATTATCTTCAGAAGTGCCAGGCAAGCAAAACCTCCTTGTTCATTCCGATACAATCGCACTCTCTCGCTCCTGCTCTCTTTTACTGCATTAGGACAACACCGATTCAACTGTTACATGCTACGGTAGTTGAACCCCTTTATCCTCTGCTTGACCTGTCATTGCCACAGTAAATAGATGAAACCCACTAGCATGAGTAGGAGTTGTTTGAGCCCTGATGTGCCTACTCATTCATGCTTGTTTGTCATGCCTGCTACTGCTTAGAGTTGAGTCAGGTCTGATTCATCGGGGATGAATTGGAATGTGGTGAACATGTCCTACTGTTGAGAGCTAAGTGTGTGAACACGATTTGGTGAAGGTAGCGGTGAGAGGCCATGTAGGAGTACATGGTGGGTTGTCTCATTGCAGCCGTCCTCAGGAACTAAGTTCTGTGTTTGTGATCCATGAACAGTTACTACCACACATTGGGCTCCGGGCGCTCCAAGCTCTCTCGACTTATTAATCAACTTGATCTCTGTCCAGGAGTTGCAACTAGTTTCTGGTGTTTGTAGGTAGTGTTAGTAGTCTACCAAATGGCACCCGGTACAGGTGGGCTTGGGACAGACTAGGCACAGTGGCCCGGTGTACCAAGTGGCACCCGGATGGTGGACTTGGGAACCCTGCACACATCGTTTGGGGCCGTGAGCGACACCCCGGCCGGATCTCCTTGCGGATGGAACCCGAATAGGCGGTAAACCTGGACGAGAGACTTGTATGGTTAGTCAGGTCGTGGCCGACTCCCTCGCCAGGCTTCCGCTTGAAGGTTGCCGAGATACACGAGGTGTACATGGCGGTAAGTGGCGAGAGCGTGTGTGAAGAAGTACACCCCTGCAGGGTTAACATTATCTATTCGAATAGCGTGTCCGCGGTAAAGGACTTCTGGGTTGCCTGTAAAGTTCATAGACAAGTGAAAGTGGATACTCTAAAATACGCAAGATAAGCGTGAGTGCTATGGATGGCGTTCTCGTAGGGAGACGGGAGCGGATCCATAGTGGTGTATTGATATGGTGAATATGTGGACTCGTGTGCGCCACCTCAAAAGAGTTACTTGCATTCGTAGTTCAGGATAGCCACCGAGTCAAAGCTGGCTTGCTGCAGTTAAACCCCACCACCCCTTTGTTGATACTGATGCATATGTAGATAGATCTGATGTAAGTCTTGCTGGGTACATTTGTACTCACGTTGCTTAATTTATGTTTTTGCAGAGAGACTTCAGTCTCGCTAGTAGTACCGCGTGGACTTCGACGTTTAGCTTGTTACCTCAGCTACGATCTTGTGCCTTCGGCAGGATCTGGTAGATAGACAGGCTTCTCAGCCTTTTTCATTTGTAGATGTCTGTACTCAGACATGTTAAGCTTCCGCTTGTGCTTTGACTTGTATGCTCTGAATGTTGGGTCATGAGACCCATGTTTGTAATATCTCGCTCCTCGGAGCCTATTGAATAAATACTTGAGTTGTAGAGTCTTGTTGTGATGCCATGTTGTATTTGCACATATTGAGCATATTGTTTGTATGTTATTGAAATGCTTGGTATGTGTGGGATCTGACTATCTAGTTGTTTATCCTTAGTAGCCTCTCTGACCGGGAAATGTCTCCTCGTGTTTCCACTGAGCCATGGTAGCTTGCTACTGCTCCGGAACACATAGGCTGGCCGGCATGTGTCCTTCTTTGTTCCTGTGTCTGTCCCTTCGGGGAAATGTCACGCGATGAATACCGGAGTCCTGTTAGCCCGCTACAGCCCGGTTCACCGGAGTCCTGCTAGCCCAGTGCTACAGCCTGGATTCACTCGCTGATGACCGACACGTTCGATGTTGGGTCATGGATGCCTGTCCCTGTAAGTTTGTGCCACTTTGGGTTTACGACTAGCCATGTCAGCCCGGGCTCCTTATCATATGGATGCTAGCGACACTATCATATACGTGTGCCAAAAGACGCAAACGGTCCCGGGCAAAGGTAAGGCGACACCCGTGGGGATACCGTGCGTGAGGCCGCAAAGTGATATGAGGTGTTACATGCTAGATCGATGTGGCATTGAGTCGGGGTCCTGACAGTCCCGAACTGTGCGTCTAGGCGGATGGTAACAGGAGAAGGGACACGATGTTTTTACCCAGGTTCGGGCCCTCTCGATGGAGGTAAAACCCTACTCCTGCTTGATTAATATTGATGATATGGGTAGTACAAGAGTAGATCTACCATGAGATCGGAGTGGCTAAACCCTAGAAGCTAGCCTATGGTATGATTGTCGTTCGTCCTATGGACTAAGACTCTCCGGTTTATATAGACACCGGAGAGGGCTAGGGTTACACAGAGTCGGTTACAATGGGAGGAGATCTTCATATCGTATCGCCAAGCTTGCCAAGGAAAGTCCCATCCGGACACGGGACAGAGTCTTCAATCTTGTATCTTCATAGTCTGGGAGTCCGGCCAAAGGTCTTAGTCCGGCCATCCGGACACCCCCTAATCCAGGACTCCCTCAGCAGCCCCTGAACCAGGCTTCAATGATGATGAGTCTGACGCGCAAGTTGTCTTCGGCATTGCAAGGTGGGTTCCTCCTCCAAATATTTCATAAAAGATGTTGAACACCAGGGTAGTGTCCGACTCTGCAAAATAAGTTCCACATTCCACCGTAGAGAGAATAATATTTGCATCAATCGATCTGCTGATGTATTCCGCGGCATGACATCATGCCACGGCTAGGCTTTTATTCATTTTACTATTCCACCTCAGCACGTTTAGCGAGGCGGTTTCCTTGGCACGTCTTGTAAAAGCAGAGATCGTGTCCCTTATTCCGGGATTCTCATCAATACGGATGTGGGTAACCCAACCGCGCCATTAACCGCGGCGCTTGGGAGATAAGCGAGTTTTATTAGGCCGGTGGGGGGCTCGTAGTTTTGGCCGCCCATATAAGGGGATAAGAATCCACCCTTTCCATTCACGCCTTCTTCCTCTTCTGCTTATACGTCCCTGCGCGCTTGAGCTCCAACGCCCAAGCCCGCACTTCCCACCTCAACCTTATCCAACCATGTCCGGAGCGGGAGGTAGATGGATGGCCTCCTCTGTCACGGAGGGGCAAATCAAAAAGCTAAGGAAGGCCGGATACTTGTCTGACGACATCGCGCTCCGGCTTCCAGATGTGGGGCAACTCATCCCCACCCCCAGGCCCCATGAGACGGTTGTTTTTCTTCCTCATTTCCTCCGCGGACTGGGTTTTCCTCTTCACCCGTTCGTCCGGGGGCTCATGTTCTACTACGGCCTGGACTTCCACGATCTGGCCCCGAACTTCATCCTCAATATCTCGGCGTTTATTGTCGTGTGTGAGGCCTTCTTCCGCATCCAGCCCCACTTTGGCCTATGGCTGAAGATCTTCAGCGTCAAGCCGAAGGTTGTGAAAGGCCGACAAGCGGAATGCAGAGGTGCTATGGTGGGCAAGATAGCCAACGTCACTTGGCTCGAGGGTGCCTTTGTGGAAACCATCAAAGGGTGGCAATCGGGGTGGTTTTATATCACCGATCCGCATGACCCTAAGTGGGCAGCGGCCCCCGAATTTCGATCTGGCATCCCCACCCGGCTCACATCTTGGAAAGAGACAGGCCTGTCGTGGGGCAATCCGGAAGAGGTGACCGGACTCCAAACCTGCGTCCAAGACCTGGTGACCAAGAAGGTCAAGCTTGTCAACATGGTCCAGGTCATGCTCTTCCGCCGGATCCTCCCGTGTCAACGACAGGACTTCAATTTGTGGGAGTTCGACCCGGCCCAGCACCAGACTCTATCCCGGCTCTTCGAAACGAAGCACGAGGACGCCTGGAAGGTGCTTTTCAAGAGTTCCAAGGTCTCCCCTCCCGTCACCAAGGATCGCGGATTCTGCGCCAAACGTCAAGCCTCCGAAGTAAGCTTACATTTAGTCCCTTATGGGGTACCCGAATTTCATAGTGTGACTTTATGTGGGATCTAAACTCCCATTCCTTTGACAGGACTGGAAGAGGACATCCGAACAGTTTGACTGTCTGGCCCCTTTGCCCGAAGGCCCAGCAGACGCACACTTAGCGAAGCTACTGGTTCCGGCACCTCATGTGGTGCCGGAGAAGAAGGCCAAGGAGAAGGCCACGGGGACCCGAAAGAGTTCCCGGTGCCCGGTGGCGTCGGATTTTCCCTACAACCCCAACGCACCCTCCGCCTCTGAAGACGAGGAGGAGGAAGAAGAAGAAGAAGAAGCCTCTCCCCCTCTAACGGGGGGAGGAAAGAAAAGAAAGGCCGCCCCAACTGGGGAAGCCGGAGGGTCCAAGAAGGGGAAGACCCTTCTGCCGGACTACGCCCCCGACGCTGAAGACGGCGGGGGGGAATGGCCATCCAGGGTCAAGCCCCTGGCAAAATCGTAAGTGTCCGGCTACCCGAATGACTTATTGCACTCCTTTATTATTCGATAGCTTCTAACGCCGAATCTAATTATGCAGTCCGCCCAGAGCTCAGCTTGGCGATTCGTCGAGTGGTTCTCTGAATTCGTCGGACGTGAATAGCGCTTCACTTCCGACGGCCTCCTCCCCTCTCCCTACAGAAGATGCTGAGGTGGAGTCCCGTAGGGGACAAAACCAGGAGGAGGTGGTCCTGGAGGTGCCACAAGGCGACCTTCCGGACTCCAGGCCCAAAGGGGGGAAAGCTCCGGAGGGATCTAAGTCCGGCCCCGGGCCGGACACTGCTCCGGAACCATCAGCGGTTCCAGAGTCCAACAGGTGGCACCTTCATAAGAAGGGCAAGCCTACGATGCCGGCGACTTCCGTCCATCCGGAGGCGCCGGACAATTTGCTGGAGGCGCTTAACGGCGCCTCCATCGACGAGGAACACTGCACTGTTATGAGTGCGGTGATTCAGAAGGTTCAGTCCGCCAAGAGCGGGCTGACGGAAGCCTGTACAAGCCTGTTAACGGGCTTTGAGGTATGTGTTCAAAAACATATAAAAAATATTACCGCATAGACAGTAGCCCCTGATGCTCAGTTTGGTGTTCGGAAAGAAAAGCCGAGCTGAGGATCTAAAAAGATATACGCAGGAGTCTAATAGAATATGTCAATATGGGAATGCAGGCTGCGCTGCTGACCTCTGCCACACTGACTGCGGAGGTCAATGCATTGAAGGAAAGCCTCGAGCGGTCCGAGAGCGAGCTCGGCCGTGCCAAGAAGCAGCTCGAAGATAAAGAGGGTACATAGTACCTCCTGTAAATGCATATAGAAATACTTGGTTGCAAAATAATAACAGGACCAACATTAATGTTGCAGGAGCCACGACACCGAGGTGGGGACCCTGAAAGAGGCAGTCTCCAAGGCCGAAAAGAGTGCGGCCTTGGAGCGCACCGAGCGAGAGAAGCAGGAGGCGCGGTTGGCGGAGGTGCGGCAAGAGCTCCAGGCTCTCGTGGAAAAACACGAGAGTTTGGAGCGTGATGCGAAGACTCGAGAGTCCGAGCTTGCCTTGGCTCTTGAGAGTGCCAAGACCGCTAAGGCCGAATCCTAGAAGGCCCTTCACGAGATCGAGGCGATGAAGAAGATAGTGGCGGGTAAGGCATTCTTTATGCAAAGCAAAAATATAAAAGTTAATTATCTGCTACTTACCCGAATCCGGAGCTCTCCAGGAGCGTTCGCCAATCTGCCCTGTAGTGTGTCTGATGCTGCCGCATACTACCGAGCCGAAGAGGGGAGCTCGACGAAAAAGGTGTTCTAGTCTCAGTATGCTGAGGCCGAACATCCGGTGTCCCTGAGCGACCAGCTGAAGCAGCTGGTCGAGCTCCACAAGGTGGTCGAACAGGCCATGAAGGGCCTCATAGCTCGGCTGTGGCTTGGAGAAGTCATGCGTGGGAGCTACTTCGGTCTGGTGCGGCGGCTGGTGGACGCGTGTCCATGGATTGAGGTCGTCAAGCGCTCCGTTTGCATTGAAGGTGCCCGTCGGGCCCTTGCCCGTGCTAAGGTGCACTGGGGCAAGCTAGACGCGGAGAAGCTGTTGACCGACGCGCCACCGCCGGGCAAGGAGTATCGTACGCCCGAGATGTATTATAATGGCGTTCTGAAGGGTGCCCACCGTATAGCGGATGAGTGCTCCAAAGATGTAATTTTTGAGTAGACTCGCATTTTTTATCCTGTACGCTGAAGCTTTGTTCATATGCATTAAGCAACGCTTGTTAATTTAAAATATTACCTTATGTGCGGCCGTTTATCGAATTCGAGAGATGCAAGTCGTCGGCTTCGACCCCCATGCCACGAGTGCTAGGGAGTTCGGGATAAACCTGAGTGCTCTTGTTCCCATTCTTGGGTCCATCTAGGGAGGCGTTCAGCACAACGAACCAGGCCGTCCGACTTATAATGCTTTATCACTCTCACTTAGCCATAGAATTCTATAATTTTAAATTTCAGCGAAGCCCCTAGTATTCGGAAGACCGAGTTCGGGGCGCTATCCACGCCTAGGCCGGATAAGTCCGGTTCCTCGCTCGAAGCGGCATAAGTCTTTAAGGATTCGAAGAAACCATGCGAACAGCGACCGGTCTCTCGCACTATCATGACAGTCAGTTTTAGCTTTCTCTACTGAGGTGTTAACCCAGCTCAGCTGGGGCACAATCGCAGTAGTTCTCCGAGCGCTACCTTAGCCAACAATGCGGAACATAAGGTACCAAAACATGGGAGCCGGGCAAACCCAACTATTGACCAAAGACATGATTCGGAGCCGATGCATATAGTGCTATAAGTTCGGGGTGCCGCACTCGTGAGAGTGTTCGGTCTTCTCACACCATGTTATGGGGTGTTGTAATCCCCTGGTGTATTGTCCGCACCAAAGTGTACGGTTGCAGAATGTCATGACTGAACATATTTGTATAAAAAATAGACAAGTACAATAATAGGTAAGAGCTACATATTGTTTATTAAAAAGGGCTACTGTGAAAGCAGAACGATACAAGAAGTGCGGTAAGCAAGAGATGGGAGTATTTGACATGTTCCCCTCCAGGGGCAAGCTGCGGGATTGTAAGTAAAACAGGTATTAAACTCGTTATAGAGACCACCTGGACATTTGACGTGGCTTGCTCTCTCCCTGGCTGTTGCATCATGGGTTCGGCGAGTGTATTGCCGGGCAGGCCTTCCGAATAGTTGGGACCTGAAAGTGTTCAAAAAAGGAAAACGGCGAAATAGGGAGCCCCTTAGTGCGGTTGAACCGCATTCTGGGCGTGTCGTTGTTGTGCCCCTCCCCTTATGCCCATGGTATCTCTAGGGCGTAATTATGTACGCGTGGTACCAGTATCGCCATTTGGCGGGGGCTGGGGTTTGGGCCGCACTGCTATGCTTGCTCGGAACGTGCCAGCCGGATTTGTAGGTTACTTCGGGCTCGCTTGACGTTGTCCGGACGTTTGACGCCTGGATTGGAGAACTGCCTTGAGAGGCTACTCTGTACTTCCGCCGCCAAGGCCGCTATGTGCTCCTCCGTTCGGAGAGAGCGTTTGGTGTTTCTGTTTACCGTGATGATTCCGTGAGGTCCTGGCATCTTGAGCTTGAGATATGCGTAGTGCGGCACCACATTGAATTTTGCAAATGCGGCTTGTCCAAGCAGGGCGTGATAGCCGCTGCGGAATGGGACTATGTCGAAGATTAACTCCTCGCTGCGGAAGTTATCCGGGGATCCGAAGACCACTTCGAGTGTAACCGAGCCTGTACAGCTGGCCTCTACACCTGGTATGACACCTTTGAAGGTTGTCTTTGTGGGTTTAATCCTTGAAGGATCGATGCCCATTTTTCGCACTGAGTCCTGGTAAAGCAGGTTCACGCTATTGCCGCCGTCCATTAGGACTCTGGTAAGGTGAAATCCATCGATAATTGGGTCTAGGACCAGTGCGGCGAATCCACCGTGACGGATGCTGGTGGGATGGTCCCTTCGATCAAAGGTGATTGGGCAGGAGGACCATGGGTTGAACTTTGGGGCGACTGGCTCCAACGCATAGACGTCCTTGAGAGCCCGCTTCCGCTCCCTTTTGGGGATGTGGGTTGCGTATATCATGTTCACCGTCCGAACTTGCGGGGGAAATCCCTTCTGTCCTTTATTGTTCGGCGGCCGGGGCCCCTCCTCGTCATCTCTATGTAGCCCCTTGTCTCTGGTTTCGGCGCTTAACTTGCCTGCCTGCTTGAACACCCAACAATCCCTGTTGGTGTGATTGGCTGGCTGTTCAGGGGTACCCTGTATCTGGCACGAGCGATCGAGTATCCGGTCTAAGCTGGATGGGCCCTGAGGGTTTCTTTTGAATGGCTTCTTCCGCTGACCCAGTTTAGAGCCTCTGAATCCGGCATTGACTATCGTATCTTCAGTATTGTCACCATTAATGCGGCGCTTATGCTTGTTGCGACGTGACCTGCCGTTGTTATCCTTGGTATCCGAATTGCCGGGGCTCTTGGTTATGTTATTGCTACGAGCTAGCCAGCTGTCTTCTCCCGCACAAAAGCGGGTCATGAGTGTCGTGAGGGCTGCCATAGATTTCGGCTTTTCCTGTCCTAGGTGTCGGGCAAGCCATTCATCTCGGATGTTGTGCCTGAAGGCTGCAAGGGCCTCGGCGTTCGGACAATCGACTATTTAGTTTTTCTTGGTTAGGAAAACCGTGTCCAGAATTGTCTGGCCGATTCCTCTAGCTGATGGATTATGTGGCTTAGGTCATCGGCGTCTGGTGATCGCACATACGTCCCCTGGAAGTTGTCAAGGAATGCGGATTCCAGGTCCTCCCAACAACTAATTGACTCTGCTGGTAGGCTGTTAAGCCAATGTCGAGCTGGTCCTTTAAGCTTGAGTGGGAGGTATTTGATGGCGTGTAGATCATCACCACGGGCCATGTGGATATGAAGGAGATAATCCTCGATCCATACCGCAGGATCTGTTGTGCCATCGTATGATTCGATGTTTACGGGTTTGAAGCCCTCGGGGATTTGATGGTCCATTACTTCGTCTGTGAAGCATAGTGGGTGTGCGGCGCCCCTGTACTGGGCTATATCACGACGCAGCTCGGACGAGCTTGGTCTGTTGTGTTCGGCCGGGCCATACTTATTATGTCCGGCGTGACGGCTAGCGTCACGTGAAGCGGGGCGCCCATGCGATCCGTAGATCGATCTTGTTTGCCTTGCCTTATTCTCCAAGATGTCTCACAGGTCTGTTGCGTCTCCCCGTACTCTGGTATGTTTTGAGCGGTGTCGGGGTGCGGCTTGGGTTGAGGGCCTGAAGGCCTCTCTATCGCAGCCACGGGGTGGCCGATCGGGCGCATCGTATGCTGGTGATGTAGGTTTAGTTGCTTCCTCCTCAAGTTTGGGTAGCAGCCTGCGCTTTGGGTAGCTCTTGGATGGGCGTTCTAGTTTATACTCTTTGGCCGCCAGGACTTCGGTCCATCTGTCGGCTGGCAAGTCTTGGTCAGCTCTAAGCTGCTGCTGTTTCTTCTTGAGGCTGCTTGCCGTCGCTACGAGCCTGTGTTTGAAACGCTCTTGTTCGACGGGATCCTCTGGCACGACGACTTTGTCGTCGTCGAGGCTTGCCTCGTCTTAGGAGAGAGGCATGTAATTGTCGTCCTCATCCTCTTTGTCGGCCGCTCTCTCATGAGGGCTGGCTCCTTCATCCTCCTGCACTGAATCCTGCTGGAGGGGGTTGTCTTCGGCACTGTCCGGCGTGCTGTTATCTCCGGTGCCGGAATCGTCGTTTTTGCTATGGCCGGACTTAGAGCGGCGCCGCTGACGTCGGTGCTTGGGTTGCTTCTTGGAGGGATCATCCTCCGTTTTCTCCTCGCCATCCCCCGCTTTAGGGGTGTCCACCATGTATATGTCATATGACGAGGTGGCATTCTAGTTCCCTATAGGTGCTGGTTCTTGATTGTCTCCTTCATCGGTGTCCATGCCGTCGATGTCTTCGGAGTCAAAGTCGAGCATGTCGGTTAAATCATCGACAGTGGCTACGAAGTGGGTGGTGGGTGGGCTTCGAATTTCTTTGTCGTCTGCATCCCAACCGTGTTGGTTGTAGTTTGGCCAGGGATCTCCTAACAAAGAGAGAGACTTTAATGAAGTCAGGATATCGCCAAAAGGCGAGTGCTGAAAGACGTCCGCGGTGGTGAACTCCATGACCGGAGCCCAATCGGGCTCAATCGGAAGAGGTGCGGGATTTACGGAGTCCGGATCGGAGTCCGGCACCTTGGAGTCACGGGCCTTGCGAGGGACTAGGCTGGTATCCGGCTCTATCGCCGTAGAGGTTGCAGCTTCCGGGATGGCGTCCAACCGTCCGTCCCTGACTTCCGCAGTGGGCTCCGAGCTAATGGTCGGAGTGGACACCTGAGCGACGCTCTGGGTGTTGTCCGATGACAGAGCTAAATCATGCCCATCGTGACAGTGCGGTGCGCCCGGTCGTGGCTCGAATCCGTCGAAGATCAAGTCCCCGCGGATGTCGGCCGTGTAGTTTAAGCTTCCAAACCTGACTTGATGGCCAGGGGCGTAGCTTTCGATCTGCTCCAGATGGCCTAACGAGTTCGCCCGCAGTGTGAAGCCGCCGAATACGAAGATCTGTCCAGGGAGAAAAGTCTCATCCTGGACCGCATCGCGATTGACGAGCGAAGAAGCCATCGGGCCTAAAGGCGACGACACAGAGGAACTCCCAATGAAAGCACCAATGTCGGTATCAAAACCGGCGGATCTCGGGTAGGGGGTCCCGAACTGTGCGTCTAGGCGGATGGTAACAGGAGACAAGGGACACGATGTTTTTACCCAGGTTCAGGCCCTCTCGATGGAGGTAAAACCCTACTCCTGCTTGATTAATATTGATGATATGGGTAGTACAAGAGTAGATCTACCACGAGATCGGAGTGGCTAAACCCTAGAAGCTAGCCTATGGTATGATTGTTGTTCGTCCTATGGACTAAGACTCTCTGGTTTATATAGACACCGGAGAGGGCTAGGGTTACACAGAGTCGGTTACAATGGGAGGAGATCTTCATATCGTATCGCCAGGCTTGCCTTCCACGCCAAGGAAAGTCCCATCCGGACACGGGACGGAGTCTTCAATCTTGTATCTTCATAGTCCGGGAGTCCGGCCAAAGGTCTTAGTCCGGCCATCCAGACACCCCCTAATCCAGGACTCCCTCACCCTCCGTCCCCTTCAACTTAGTAGGACCACAAGTCAGCCTCCCACCAAGGTGGGTCCCAGCTAGCAGGGGGTATTCATTTTTTTGTGCGTAATAAGGACGCACTTCCGGTGGGTCCACGCTGACAGCAGGGGGAACATTTTTTTCGTGAAATACTAGTGGCCCGTCCGGTGGGCCCCTACTGTCAGGTGGAGGAATAATTATTTTCCGCATAATAAGGAGGCACTTCCTTGCGGCTATCATGGACCCAGCTGTCAGCCTCTCCACGTACAGTATTCTTCTGATGGAATTCGGTCGTTGACCACATTGACCACACCGCGCCGAGAGCACCACGGCGGTGGACGACGGCGAGGCCTAGGAAGGGGACGACGCGGAGCGGGGGAAGACGCGGCAGTGGATGCCCACGCGGAGAGGAGTACGAGGGTTCACTGGTTCGGCTACGCTGCCATCACCAGAGAATAACAGGGGGTGTGGCTGAGTGGAGTGGAGGGATGGCCTGGCCAGTGGTGGAAGTAGTATGGGGGCGGTGAGGCCTCCGCTGCAGCACAGCCGGCCACGGGAGGCAGGAGCAGGCGGCACGACTGGTGCTGCTTTGGGTGGCTAGAGCAAGAAGACCAGAGGTTGAAGAAGCACTACGGCCGTTGGATGGACATCGTACGGTCAGTCGAGCTAGAATCGTGCATATTGACTAAGTTGACAAAGCCCTTCGTCCCCATCAACTTAGTAGGCCCACTATACTGGGTCCCAGCTAGCAAGGGGAGTATTCATTTTTTTGTGCGTAATAAGGAGGCACTTCCTTGCATGCGAAGATATAGCTGGTGGGTCCGAGCTGTCAGCGACGATAACGTTTTTTTTCGCAAAATACAGAGGCCCTTTCGGTGGGTCCCAGATGTCAGGTGGAGGAATCATTATTTTGCGTGTAATAAGGAGGCATTTCCTTGCGTGCGGCCGTGGACCCAGTTGTCGGCCTCTCCACGTACAGTCCACTTCAGATGCATGTTGGTCGTTGACCACGTTGACCACGCCGCGCCGAGAGCACCACGGCGGTGGACGACGGCGAGGCCTAGGAAGGGAACGACACAGAGGCAGAGAAGACTCGGCAGTTGTTTCCCATGCGGAGGGGAGGACGACTGTACAAGGGTTTACTGGTTCGTCTACCATCGCCGGAGAATAACAGCAGGTGTGGGACTGTGGGTGAGTAGAGGGATGGCTAGGCCAGCGATGGGAGTACGATGGGGCGGTGAGGCCTGCGCGGCAGCACAGCCGACCGCGGGGAGGAGGGAGCAGGCAGTCTCGCTGGCGCTTGTTTGAGCAGCTGGAGCGGGAAGAGCAGAGATTGAAGAAGCACGACGGCCGTTGGATGGACATCCAACAGTATACATGTCATCTGTGGAAAGCCTCAAATCTGTGGAAAACAGCATACAACCCATCTGCCATTATTTCAAATAATTTACAGCACATTTGCTAATTCTTACGGGGTTTTTTGGAGACCATATTCTTTTTGTTAGCATTACAGCCCATATTGTGGCCACGGTTAAAAAATTATACGAAATTTTGCATATGTCGGTGCGGTTTGAACTGTTTTTAATCCCGAAATTTCGAGTCACATTCAGACTGATTTTAAAAATAAATGTATATCAATATAAAATCCATTAAATTGTCCATGCATAAAAATCAATGCAATTTAAATTCTCGAAATGGAAAAAAAGATATTTGAAACTAATTGCCGGTTTGATGTGTTTTAAAAATGTACACCCCATTTCTCATTACTGATAGGCCATTTTCTCGGCCAGCCGAATGAAGCTCTCCTCGTCTTGAAAGATTTGCAGCCCAAAAGGCCTGATAAAGCGACTTACTTGACAAATCACAAAAAAACTGGGCTAGCCATTTTCAGAAAGAAAAAAAACTATTGGGGTGGTCTGTGGTAAACATAAAAGAAAAGGTTGTCTAGACAGGCCAGAGTGTCCCGCACAGCCCAGTTGACACCCTGCTTCCGTCTCAAAAAAATTTAGATAAATGCCACTCCATGGAGATTCATAAAAATGCCACTGCAATTTCCAAACTTTGAGAAATGCCACTGCAATTTTTGCAAACTTTGAAAAACGCCACTGCAGTTTGCAAACTTTGAAAAATGCCACTCCAGACTTCGAAAAATGCCACTAGAAATGACATTTTTCAAAGTTTGGAAATTGAAGTGGCATTTCTTGGATACACCAGATTTGGAGTGGCATTTATCAAATTAACCCAAAGCAAAAATAACTGGGCGAGCTGCTGGGTCCCTGGTGTCAGCCGCTCGTTCTGCAATTCTCTCGTTTATTGACTACGTTGACAATGGCATGGGACCCAGATGTCAGAAATCCACTAGGAGGAGCCATTTTTTTATTGGTTTGAAATAAGGAGGCACTTGCTTGCGTACTGCCATGACCTTGGCGGGTCCCTGCTGTCATCCTCTCCACGTACAATCATCTCCTGATTGTGTACGCGTCAACTTGCTAGGCCCACAAGTCAGCCTCTAAACCCGTGGAGGACAAATACAACCCATTTAAAAAATAACAGCCCATTCCATACATTCAAACGAAAAGTTCAACATTCAGAGCAAAGTAACATGTCTGATCCACATATAGAGTACTGAACTTCCATGTTGACAACCATCATAGCCGAGTTAACTATCTACTCCCACTAATACTCTAGTAGCGTACAAGTACTAACTTACTCTTAGCTAACTAGACGATGCCAGCCGCCATCTGTGGTACACGCTAAATGCCGGCACCGGCGTCCTGCGCCTCGCCTCGGACTTGCAAGAGGTGCGATAGGGCGCGTTGCTCACGCGAGTTGGTGTCGGTGTACTAGAGTAGGGGTACCCTAGTATCCCGAACTTGTGCACGGGCAGTTGCAGCGCCCCGCGGCAAGGCTTGCCGGGCGACCGCCAAGATCCTCCGTGGTTCCTTTGGAGCCATTCAAGAACAAAATATTTAAGCCCAGGAGACAAGGCCCCGGCAAAAGGAGCTTGCCGGGAAGGCCAGTCAAGGCATTTCAAGGAACTTGGCGCGACGCGCCGCGCGTCCCGGCAAGGCCCGGTGAGCGACAAGCGGCTACTCTGTGCCCACGCTCCAGCGCATCCACCAACGTGTCGCTCTGGGAGCCTTTCCAGGCGCGCGCGGTAGGAGGCTGTGCAGCCAGCGGTGCGCGGTGGCATGCGAAGCTGACAAGATCGCCATCGTGGCGAGCGGTGGCGCCCCTGACGGTCCTTTTCTGCACTGTTTGGGCTACACAGACGGGCATTTAATGCCCTTGTCCCCTGCCGTCAGGGTTAGGTAGGAAACACTGTACAAGTAACTGTACCAACCACCTCTCTTTTTACATTTGTACCCTTGTTTACGTTGCCACCTGTCGGTGACCCCTTTAGCGTATAAAAGGAGGCCCACGCACAACGTAGAGGGGGTTCGGATCATTCAGAAGCCAGAAAAACACTTAGCTCTCTCTCGAGCAAGAACACAATACAATCAAACAAGCAGCAGTAGGAGTATTATCTCTCCGGAGAGCTCCGAAGCTGGGTAAACT
>NC_041387.1:182503139-182560552 GCF_002162155.2 Triticum dicoccoides | reverse complement strand
GCCCCATAGGTGTTCGTGGATCAGTTTCCCCGACATCTTTGGCGCGCCAGGTAGGGGGCGTCGAGGCTATGTGAACTTGATCCGGCGTCCACACGAGCTAGATCTTCATTTTCTTCATTAACATGCCACCGAAGAAGAAGGCTTCAGAGGCAGCTGCTCCGTCCACGTCGATCCCATCGCCACCAGAGCAAACGGGTGGTGGGGTAGACGTCGGCGGAAGGACGGACGTTGACGAGGAAGCTCAAGACGCTGCCAGGTCCAAGGGCAAGGCAGCGCAGACCTCGACGTCTGCGCTTGTTCCACGCCCATCTCAGGAGGCGCAGGACCGACAACGTCATGGTACTCACAGTACCATACGTTTGTTGGGCCAAGATCAAGCTGGTGGATCCCGGGGCGCTCAAGACCATCATGCACGCTAGCATACCAGCACGAGCGAGACACGGTCGCCCGGACGGGGTGATGCTCCTTCTAACATAGTTAGAAGTCCGAACACATCCCGCTCCTCGCGCCGTCCGCCACTGCCACCCACCACTCCGATAGGAAGTGACTCACAACTTGTCGTCCGCCAAGTGAACAAGAATTATCAGATTCCGTTGATGGAAGCATATGTTGATGAAGTGAGAAAGCTGGAACAGCACTTTGACGGCCTGCAGATGGAGCATGTTCCGAGAGCTCAGAACGACATTGCTGATGGCCTGTCAAAGTGCGCCGCACTAAAGTTGCCTGTGGAACCAGGGATCTTTGTGCTCAAGCTGACTCAACCGTCCATAACGCCATCAACTGGACAGAACAAGAAGAGGAAGTTGATTTCTGGTGACTATTTTCCGGCAGAGCTCCCTGAAGCCACCAAGAAAGTCCCCAAGATCAACACCAAGGGTGCTGAGGAGCAGTCTGCTCCGGCAAGCCTTATGGTTTGTTCCGTAGTAGCAGACGCTCCCAACAAGCTTCGCTCCCGCAAGCTTGCCGAGGAACATCAAGCTCCGGCTGAGCCGCAGGTTCTCGCCGTAGAAGCGGATGTTCCCGCAGTAGCAGATGTGCCTTTAGTCCTTGTTGTCGAGCCACAAGCTCCAGCATGGGCACAGCAGATTGTCCATTTCCTTCAGACAGGAGAACTTCCCGAAGAACAAGAAGAAGCGGAAGAAGTAGCCCGGCAGTCAAGTATGTACCAGTTTGTTGACAGCACACTGTACAGAAGAAGACTCAATGGTGTGAAATTGAAGTGTGTTTGCCGGGAAGACAGACAAAAGTTGTTGGCAGAGATACACGGAGGCATATGTGGTCACCACATTGGCGCAAGAGCACTTGCCGGCAAAGCGTTCCGGCAAGGTTTCTTTTGGCCGACAGCCCTCCAGGATGCAACTGCGCAAGTAACCAAGTGTGAAGCGTGCTAGTTCCATTCCAAATAGATACACCAGCCAGCTCAAGCTCTCCAGACGATCCCTTTATCCTGGCCATTTTCGGTCTGGGGGCTCGACATCCTCGGCCCCTTTCCCCGAGCAGTCGGGGGCTTTGAGTACTTGTACGTTGCAATCGACAAGTTCATAAAGTGGCCAGAAGTGGAACCAGTGAGGAAGGTGACAGCACTGTCAGCAATCAAGTTCTTCAGGTCGATTGTTTGCCGTTTCGGGATCCCTAACAGGATCATCACCGACAACGGCACGCAATTCATGAGCCGCACCTTCATGCAGTACGTCCAAGATCTTGGCGCCAAGATCTGCTTCGCTTCTGTTGCTCATCCGAGAAGCAACGGTCAAGCGGAGAGGGCAAATGCTGAAGTGCTGCGCAGGCTCAAGACCAGAACTTTCGACAGGCTGCACAAGTGCGGAAGAAACTGGATCGAGGAGCTGCCAGTGGTTCTTTGGTCGATCAGAACGACGCCAAATCGAGCCACTGGCCAGACACCTTTCGCTCTAGTATATGGAGCAGAGGCAGTTCTCCCCACGAAACTCGTATACGGATCACCTCGAGTGCTCGCTTATGATGAGCTTGAGCAAGAGCAGCTGCGACAAGATGACGCGCTGCTCCTTGAGGAGGATCGTCTTCAGGCTGCTGTACGAGCTGCTCGATACCAGCAAGCTTTGCGCCGCTACCATAGCCGCAAACTTAATGCCAGAAGCTTCGAGGAAGGTGACCTTGTTCTTCGGCGCGTTCAGTCCGCCAAGAATTCCAACAAGTTGACGCCGAAGTGGGAAGGCCCTTACCGGGTGAAACGAGTCACTAGGCCTGGCGTTGTCCGCCTTGAGACCGAAGATGGCACTCCGGTGAGCAACTCCTGGAACATTGAGCATCTTCGTAAGTTTTACCCGTAGGGCGCGGTTGCCGGAACCCGTTCCGGCAACCACCATTTGTACGAGTCTTGCCGATGTTGCATGTAATCCTTTGTACAAAGCCGGGCGTAGATCCCGTGCATAAGTAAAGCTCATGTGCTCCGCACATCTTGTCAATTTCATGCATTATATTCTTTCTTGCATACGTTATCTGACACTTTGTGCAGCACCTACTCCCGGTAAGCAATAACGAGCCGGAAGGCTCCATATCTTTATTTTATTTTCTTTCTTTTTCTCAGCAAAGGAAAGGAAGGTACCCTCGCACACAAGTTTCCCGGGGGGGAGGAGAAGATGATGGTGTGGGCCAGGCGTCGTTTTAGGAAGTTTCGCCTTGCCGGGAAGCAAACGACAGAAAAGCTAAGTTGCCAAAGTTTGAGCAATTAGTTTTAATTTTTAAGTTATCTTCCTCGAACGACCCTGCTTTGTATGGAAAACCTGTGCGCGGAGGAACCAACTCGTAGCTAGTTGCGCCCTTACTTTGTTTCGAGTCCGCTCAACAACTTAAGTGTGCTGCAACTAGTCGCGACAAGGTTTCTTGTCGGAAGCGGCACCGCCAGCAGGCTGCTAACGTCCCGCACTCAGCGCTCGCAGCTCGGGTGCCTGCACCGACAAGTTCCCTAAAAGCGTAGGGTAAAAACATACAAAGGAAGGAATCTAGTAAAGGAAATAACGTAGCAATTGATAACAGAAATAGAGTTATATTACAAAATAACTTGTCGCGGCTCTAACAGATTGATCTTATAATATGGCTAGCAGCGACAAGGAGAAAGAGAAAACGGGCGGCCTAGTCTACGCGATCGCCCTCAACCCTCTTGATCTCGCTCACCTTGTCCACAATGGGTGCGACAAGGGCCTTGAGCGCATCCAGATCGGCGTCAGGCGGCAAGGACCTGAGGACGTTGGTGAGGTTGAGGCCTGGGTTGCGGAAGGCCACCTTCATCAGCACCTTCTAGAGAGCCCCCGCGCAAATCCTGCGCGACTCGTCGGCCAGCTGCTTTGGGATCCTCTCCCGGAGTCGCTGGAGTGTCGTCGCCACGCCCTTGAAGAACAGGCTGAGCTTGGCGCTGGGTTGGAGATGCTCGTCGGAAGGATACCCAAAGTCCTCCATCCCCAGCTGCACCAGCTCCCCGTCGATGACTGCGGCGATATTCACCAGACCCTCGGTCCAATGCTCCACTGTCTCCCTAAATGAGTTCTGGGTAACAGCGATGCTCGCCAGCAGCGCCTTGTCGGCCTTGATCTTCTCCGACAAGGTCACCTCTCGCTCCTTGGCGGCGTCCAGCGTCTGAGTCAGCGTAGCCATCTTCAACTCGAGATCCGCGTTGGAGTCCTTGGCGGCGCTGAGCTCCTTGCTCCTTTCAGCGAGAAGACCCTGCAGCTCACCATGAGCAGCATCATCCTTCTTGCGCTCGCGCTTGAGCACAGCAAGCTCCTCGCCACTCGTCTTGAGGTTGGCCTCCAACTACGTCACCCTCGTCTCCAGCTCCTTCTTGGCGGCCTCTACAGTTGCGGCAACATCCCTTGCTTCCTTGAGAGCCCCGCCAAGTGTTTCCTCGCGCGCGACAAGCTCCTCCTCGTAGCTGTCAAGGTTGGCCTTCCTCTGCACCAACTCGCCTTCTCGCGCGGACTGCTTCTCGGCAGCAAGCCTTTGTTCCTCCTCAGCTTCGGCCTTCTCGAGAAGGAAGGCTGTACGCTCCTCAGCGAGTCGCTCTCGCTCCTATGCCAGGGACCGCAGGGCTTCTTGATTGAGGCCCCGGAGCTCCTCCGCGCGTTTCTCCATATCGACTCCCGCCCTCGCGACAAGCGCTTCTCGGGAAGCCAGCTTGGCTTGTCGTGCACGGTACAGTGACAGCAGCTTCCGCAGCAGCTGCTCCTCCTCAGGCTCGCCACTGCTGCTGCTTGGCGCATCGACCAACGACAGCCCGGCAGAGGCGAGCAGCTCCTCATCGAAAGCTTCTCCTTCGACCGGCGCCCTGGAGCTCAACGCCCAGGGAAGCTTGATGAAGATACCGTCGCCGGCCTTCAAGTAGGCACCGGGCTGGGGCTCTTCGGAGCCTGGCTCCGCGGCAGCGGCGGAGGGATCGGCGGTCGGTGCAGCGCCTGGCGCTCCTGCGGCCTCAGGGCCGTCAGTGCGATCGCCCAACCCCTCGCCAGCTTCTGCGGCGGCAGCCTTGGCGGCCTCTTCGCCGGCGGGCTCATCAGCACCGGCCCCTTCTTCGTTGGCGGCGGCATCGTCGTTACTGCCACGCACGCCTTCCTCGCCGGCGTCCTCAGTCTCCATTGGCTCCGCAGCAGATGGATCTGAAGAACGAAGAAGGGAGAAAAGTCAAGCAAAAATCCAAGAAAGGAAATTCAGAAGAAAAAGAGCCCAAGGGAAGATTTTGGGCAAGAAGATTACCTGTACTAGGATCTGCGGTCGCGGTCTCAACCGCCGGAGGATCACTGGTGCCGTCCCTTGCCGAAGAACTGTCCCTTGCCGGGGAGTTCTCCCTTTCCAGAGAGCGCTCCCTTGCCGGGGACTCCTCCCTTGGCGCCATAGTCGAAGCAGATGGCACTTCGGGGGCGGCTTCCAGGCCCTCCTGGTGAGGCTGTTCTGCTCCTACACAAATCAACAGTCAAGATGTCAGTAGAGAGCACCCATGCGCACCTGACAGCACGAAGTAAAACCACAAACTTACGCTGGGGGCTGTGCTGGGGGCTGCTCTAGGGAGTAGTTGCCGGGTCCGTCAAGGTGGTTTCAGAAACACCACCTACTGACACGGTGGGATCATCTTTGATGACAATCACCGGGGCCTTGGCTCTCTTTGCCGCTCTCTGGGCCAGCGTCCTGAAAAGGAATGGGTTCGGATTGAAGCAAGTCAGAGACAAGATAAAAGCAACAAGCGGGTGGGGGGGGGATGAACTGCCCCTGTTTCCCTTGCTTATAAAGAGGGAGGGGGCGGACGTTTCGCCCTTCCGAATAAAGAATCCACCCACAATCTCTCCCATGATGCCACATTCGACGCGTGCCGTTGGGGAGGGCGCGGTGGATACGGAGTAAGATACGGCGTGGCCCAGGCCACGTGTGCCCGTGCCCTGTTTTGGGCCTGGCCCAACAGCGCTCGGCACCGTGTGTGGCCCAGGCCCGGGGGCTCCTGTCCGTGTACTAGAGTAGGGGTACCCTAGTATCCCGAACTTGTGCACGGGCAGTTGCAGCGCCCCGCGGCAAGGCTTGCCGGGCGACCGCCAAGATCCTCCGTGGTTCCTTTGGAGCCATTCAAGAACAAAATATTTAAGCCCAGGAGATAAGGCCCCGGCAAAAGGAGCTTGCCGGGAAGGCCAATCAAGGCATTTCAAGGAACTTGCTGTGACGCGCAGCGCGTCTCGGCAAGGCCCGGTGAGCGACAAGCGGCCACTCTGTGCCCACGCTCCAGCGCATCCACCAACGTGTCGCTCTGGGAGCCTTTCCAGGCGCGCGTGGCAGGAGGCTGTGCAGCCAGCGGTGCGCGGTGGCACGCGAAGCTGACAAGATCGCCATCATGGCGAGCGGTGGCGCCCCTGACGGTCCTTTTCTGCACTGTTTGGGCTACACAGACGGGCATTTAATGCCCTTGTCCCCTGCCGTCAGGGTTAGGTAGGAAACATTGTACAAGTAACTGTACCAACCACCTCTCTTTTTACATTTGTACCCTTGTTTACGTTGCCACCTGTCGGTGACCCCTTTAGCGTATAAAAGGAGGCCCACGCGCAACGTAGAGGGGGTTCGGATCATTCGGAAGCCAGAAAAACACTTAGCTCTCTCTCGAGCAAGAACACAATACAATCAAACAAGCAGCAGTAGGAGTATTATCTCTCCGGAGAGCTCCGAAGCTGGGTAACTGCTCGTGTGCTTCGCCTCGATCCGCTCTTCGTGCGACCTCCGCCCCCCCGCCGAACCGAAAGGGGCCACGGTCCGCCGGCCCCATAGGTGTTCCTGGATCAGTTTCCCCGACAATTGGCCCTTTCCATGCCGGCGTGGTCCACCGAAGCTTCGGCTTCCAAGCGGGAAACCCACTTGACGAGCTGGTAGTAAAAATCGGCGTCGTGAATGCATGCGTGCCCGACAGCTTCTAGGGCTATTTGCCGAGCGCCGGCCTCCACGTAGTCGGCCCAGTTGCAGGCGCTCTGCTCGCGACTCAGAGCGTCGGTGCACTGCTGCTCCATGTCCCGCTGGCGGCACAAATCGGCGATACGCTGCTCCTTCGCCAGGCGGTCGCGCTCCAACAACTCCTGCTCCTCCGCCATGCGGTCGCGCTCCAACAACTCCTCGATCTCCGCATTGCCATCTAAAGACAGATAGAATGCCTCCTCCCTCCGTCTGCCTTCCTGTGAAAAACCGAACACTAGTTCCGGCGGTGACCGCCTCCGGCGTCGCCTACCGTGGACAGGCGGGGGCATGGTGGACGTGGCGAGCGACGTCAGGACAGTGGGGGCTTATGAGGATATGGTGAGTTGGGTCACAGTGGCACCGGAGAAGGCCGGGAAACAGTACTTATAGAGGGAAGGTAGCGCGACAGTCATCGGAATTCAATGCATAATGGCTTAGCGCGCCAGCTTGCCGTGGAAAACTAGAGAAACTGAAATTATGACTGTGTTGTCCCATCCCGTCTGGGTCGCACGCCAGCATGGCGGTCAAACGAGTGCATTCGAATCATCTCCCTCCTTGTCAATAATGATTCCACGGATTTAAAAAGTCCGCAACAATTAAAGAGTATCTTTTTTTGCATCAGTTAGCTGCCTGAATTACGGTCGGCTGCATGTAGGCACTCAGAATCGGTCGCAGGCAGTACACTAAGTAGCATGCAACGAGTCACAGCCGAGGGCACGCATGCAGCCACTTAAATCGCTAGAATTAATTAGGCTTAAACTTCTGCATGCCGTTAATTATTGCCTTGCCTTGGTCTTGCTGCTTTGCTCACGGGACTAATAAACCCGGACGGAGGGAATACCTTGGTTGGTGAGAGGTTTGAATTAAGCCCTGCAAACCGGAAAGGAGGTACTAGTAATGTTGGTTTTTTGTGTAGGATTATCCTATCCTTTCAGTACTGTAATGTCAGTGATTACGTGTCTTGTAACCGGATCTTTATTTTATCAATGAGAAACGTATTACCTCACAAAAAAAGGAAAGGAGGTACTAGTACGTGTGTGATCCGCTATTTATTCGTGTAGGATCGAGTAGGTCGTTTCTTGAATTGAGCCCTGCAAACCGGAAAGGAGGTAGTATGTGCGTGATCCGCTATTTATCCGTGTAGGATTGATAGTGTAGCTTGTCAGTTTGTTCAGAGGTAGGCATTTTTATCCATGTAGGATCGATAGTGTAGCTTGTCAGTTTCTTCAGAGGTAGGCATTTTTATTCAAAAAACTGCCACTTTGCATCTTGCGTTGCAAATAAAATTGCCAGGAGCGCATTGTAGGCTAGCTAGTGATCAATCAGTAACTAGTAAACACTGAGCGAACAGAAATAAGTAATTGTTAATGCATCTCAATGATTCATAGATTATATACAAATATGTATCTCCAAAAGCAAAGATCAGCCACTTTGGATCTTGCGTCCCAACTAAAACTTACTAGTACGATTCCCATACATAAGATCAACATGTTAATGCATCTTAATGATTCACAGATCATATACAAATATGTAGCTCCAAAAGCAAAGATCTAGAAAAAAACAACTGTTCTTCCTACTAACATGGATGCTTCTCTTGGCCAACATTCAGTACAGACTGAAAGACAAATTTTTTGGTGAAGTCTACAATTCCTCTTGCAAACGTAAGTGGTTTCACCAACAGCTGGAACGATGAGAATGAACCACACATGATGGAGGAACATCCACTGCAATATGATTTGGTCTTCTCTCGATCACACCGCGAGACTATTTTCGAAATACAAACTTTAACTTAGGGAAAATGATGGCCATTGTATAATCAGACCAAAGCAATGAAGCACATAGTGTTGGCCAGTAAATAGTACAGTACTACTTTTCTGCAGTCCATGAAGTGACTATCCAATCTTTGTGTCTATTTTCAAATGGCACTGCATGCAGTGACTATACTATTCTCTTGTGCAGTTCAACCAAAATTGCGGACACTTTGTTTGTTTGCCAAATAGCAATGGGCAGACATCTCTGTCTGCACAAATATCAAGCAGCTAGTAAACATATACCACACCATGTTCACAGTGATGGAAGAGGTGAAATCGATACAACCGAAATTGAGCATCCAATCATTGTATCCTGTCCCGCACCTCCAATGTAGGTCCACCCTGCCAATAAATTCACATGCAAACCACTAGTATTACTATCTAATGACAGTACAAAAAGAGTAGCAAGATAGTAGCAAACCATGTACCTTCGTAATGAACAGCTCATAGTGCCACCAATTGGATATAAAGGTTTACAAAAAAAACATGCTCCTAATGTTGAACCAGTTGGACTTTTTGTGCAGTTCCACTAAAATTGAGCATCCCTATTTGCATAGATATTGGAAGTGTGATTACTATAAAAGTGGCACTAGTTGAAGCATAGACTCACAAATATAAGCATTCCAATTTCTTAATGGGAAAATGTAGCAAGATTGTTTCTAACCACCTGTTTGAAGGAACAAATAAAGCAACAGCGGCTGATGTCAGGAAGGCATACATAGTTTTTTCTAAAAAAACTGAGCCATTCCTGACCTTTCCTCTTCTTTTAAGCAAATTTTGTGTAGTTCTACTAAAATAAAATGCCATCACCGCCTTGACAATTCAGTGACACTGTACAAAAGGAAATGACTTAACATTACATCATGATGTCGGGTATGTAGTCGACAGGCATTAGAGACAAACATACAGACCTCCTCCGATAACATAATGAACATTAATTTTAACAAAGGTGTGACTAGCTTTACCGGGATAATTTGAGTGAACTCTACACCCTCTGTTCCTTAATATAAGACGTTTTCATGGTTCAATTTAAAGTACCCAAACGTCTAGTATTTAGAAAAACAGGTAGTAGTTTTCTTGAGCACATATCTGGGAAAGCTTGCCACACTTTATTTATGTCCATACGCTAATGCAGCACCATTCGAATACTACAAATATACACTAATCCAGTGGCTAGTGCAACAGTAGAGTAGTTAGTTTATTACAGGGTATAGTACAATGGTTTTACTGAACAGATTTCAATAAGCTCTAGCACTGGAAGGTTTCTATAAGAATTAACAATACAAAATGTAAAGGTAACAATTTTCAGCATTGGTATACTAGATGTGCATGAGCATTAAACCAAATACAGAAGTCTGAAGGTAACTAGCATTATTAACTAATGACAGTATAAAAATTGCAAACCATGTACCTCCAAGGTAAATATCATTTCGAACTCGGGGGGACCTTAAAAATTGCTATCCCAATCTTGATAATCGATCAAACATAAAAACTTGATCGAACGAATCAAGAGAACAGCCGGAGGAGGAGGTGCCCACTCTTGACCTTTCCTCTTGTCTTCATAATTGTCTGTGCAGTTTAACCAAAATAAAATGACATCAGCGCCTTGGCATTTTGGTGACACTGTACAAAAAAATTAACTTATCTCATGAAAGTGAGGTATGTAATCTATAAGCAATAACAGTGCAAAAATCTGAAGGTAGTAACAAGTTTCATCGTTGGTAACTGGCTGTGCAACAGCATTAGAATGCCTTAGCACAAAAATCTTTAATACATCCACAATCAACAGCTAACCCTGAAATAATTTAGTGACATTAAATAGCATTGCTTAAATTTATCGGTGGCATTAGACTGAGAGTGGCATTAGTTAAATGTGGCATCACTTTAGCAGTAGCATTGCTTGACTTGACTGTTGGCGTTATACTAACGGCAAAAAAAGTGGCAATAAGAGCATGGGAGGCCCATTTGGACAGTGGGCGCACCAGTACGATGTACCTCCATGGACGCAGAGTGGTGAGGGAGGTATGGTTGCCCAGAGCAACAAATATCCAGGCAGCATATGTGGATTACGTCCCATTTTTGTTCTCTTTAGCCACCTTTTTCCTATGTGAGGACAACAAACCGATCGACCTGGTCATTCTCTATTGCGTTGTCATGCCTTTCTACCCTTCTTCAACCAAGAGACACGAGACTCGTTCCTTAGCTACTGATTTTCCCCTTTTCAACCTAGATGCGGGTTCGATGCCTACTCTCTTGGACAGTACAGTCTCCCTTCCTTTCCTTATTCAACCTAGACATGGATTAGTCTGCATGAAGTAGGGTTTCCTTTAATAGTGCAAATTATGGTTTTCGTCTGCGTGGCCAGTAGAGCAGAGGATAGCAAATTTGGAAGATGGTGGAGTGGAAAAAGATCCACATACAACGACGTGGCAGATGGGGCTATAGAACAAGGGTATGGTTCAAAAATAGGTAGCATACCTGAGGGTCGGCGGGAAGTGGCTTCGCTCGTGGTCGTCGTCCTCCGCACACACTACGGCAGCGAGCTTGGGGACGGAGGCCATCCCGCGCGGGCGCTAGGTCTGAGAGGACAGCCTTGTCGTCAGTGCATGACCTCGCTCGCCGACGACGAGTGCGTCAACGTTGCACGTCCTTTTCTTTCCCGGCGGATCTGTGATCACCGGTGAGGAGGGAGAGAGGGGCCGTCTTTTTTAGATCTGGAGAGAGGGCGGTAGTGTGAGAAGCAAGTGGGCAGCCCTTGGCAAGAAAGCGCTGAAGCTCCAGCCTATATACCTTTTTGATACTACTAGTACTGGAGGTGGAGCAGTGGTAGAGTACTTTATATTTTCTCTAAGTACAGTACCAGTTAGTCGTGCTTCAAAACTGAACAGCATGCCATTAAAAAATAAAGGTCGATAACTAATGCGGCACCTCGGGCCAACGCGGCCAGATCGCATTTTGCACGAGAAATTACACACCATGTTTCGTTGACATGTGGTCCCGTTCCAACATATCAGTGAGACGACGGCGAGTAGTAGGAGTATTTCCGAACCGACGTGTAGGCCGGGGCGGCCCTTCGTGAACCGTGGCAAACTGGCAACCATCCACCGACTCTTCGCCTTTCCCTCTCGATTTGGAACTGCTGTGGCACACTCTTCCTCTCCCTCCTCCATTTTCCTTCATCCCTTCACCCTTTCTTCTGCCATTGTTCGACCGTCTTCTCCATGGAGGGAACAGGACGGAAACGACCCCGTTATTCTTGCGCTGATCTGAAAGATGACGTGGTGGAGGAACTCATTGATCGGTGCGACGTCATCACCTCGGCTAGCATGGCAGGTTCGTTCAAGCCCATTCTCGACTCAACTAATAACATCATTACAAGGAGCGGTTTGATCTCCCCTATCTTCTTCGTCGTGACCCTGATGACTGGCACCGTCACGACGGAGGCCTCTCCCTGTGCAAGTTGATGCCGCTTGATAATGATACATATGATGTTAAGATGCCATCACTTGAGGGTAAGGCTTGGGCAGGCGCAAATGGAGATTGGGTTGTTTACATTGGGTCCAACTACGAGTGGGACCTTGTGAATGTGTACACTCGTGACCGGGTTCCACTTCCAAAAATCTTAGCAGACTGCCCAGAGGTTGAGCACACCGGTATTGTACGCACGTTCAAATACAATCATGGTGACTGTCTTCTATGAAAGATGGCAATTTGTCGAGTTCCCAACCTCTCTTGGAATTACAACAACTATGAAGTTGTTGCTATCTTCGACAAGCTTGTTGCCGTCCTTGGTGGTTTGACTCGATGAATATTGCTCAAAAATCAGTTTCTATAGACAGATGAGTACTGTGATGCAATTCAATACGAGGGCCTTGTGTTTGCTGCCACCACTCATGTCACTGTTTTTGCATGGCATCGTAGTTTCGGTACGTTTTTCTTCCACCGTAATTATAATTGTTTCATCCACATGCATGCGGGTTAGCAAGTTTCCCTTTACTAATTAACCTTCTACTTGTGTTTCCAAGGTCCTGTGAACATTCCACCACCTATACTTGAAAAAATTTATAACCAAGGGAAAGATGATGATGGTGATGATCACAAGCATGAGGATGAGCAGCGCCCATATACTCTTTGGCGCCTGGCAACTAATTCCGATGGATCACCTCTTCTTGTGTGTATACAGCCCACTGATGATGTTACTGCTAAGGAAGCAGGTGTAGTCTCCCATGGTCGCACTCTCCGGACCTATTCCAACACCCGTTGCATGGTATTCGGGATGGATACTAGTGTGCTAGCGCCAACTCCTTCTCCCTGGTACAGAATTGATCGTCTTGGAGAAAACTCACTTTTCCTTGGACAAAACTATCCAATGGTGGTGAAAGGCGATCCAACTGCTGTTGACACAATGTTGCTACCATTTATGAGAAGCAACTGTGTCTATACCTCAGACATTTGGGTGGTTCCCTACCCTAGTACTGATATAGTAGGCCGCTTCAGCCTGGATGATCAGTCCTGCGTTGGTCTCTAGTTCGACAATGGATGGCCCGTCCCAGAGAATTACTTGTGGTTCAAAGCAAGCGTTTCCAATGCTGAGGAATGGTTGAGTTGAAGTTCATTTCATTGCTTGTTATTTGTTGTGTGGTGAAAACTTTAGTATTTATAATGTATCCTTGTTGTCGATGTGGGTTGATGGCCTGTTGTATATAATAAAATGATATGCCTGTGATAAACTTACTAAATTTATGAATGGCTTTCGAGTTGCTTCTCTGAGTGAGTGGTGCGACGAGGCAAAAAAATATTTTCTGAATACATAATTGTACGTGCATTGCAACAGGTTATCGGATGTGGCCAATCAACAAAAGTAGTACACTATTTGTACTAGCTTCACATGCTTCGCGCGTCGTGCGGGTGTTTTTACTATAGCCATATTGTACTACGTAACCAGCACCTCGAATCCTCGATACTAGTACTATATAGTAAGTAGTATGAGTAGTAGGGTGGCATGGGCCAGAACAAGCATTCACGCCCAGGAGTACGGCACACGCCACCAGCACGACTTCCATATGACACCATATTTCTTGGAGTCCGTGCTAGAGAAATCTCTTCAACCTCATCATTTCTCTAACTCAGCCATCGCGCGGCGGGCGAGGTGGGGGTTTGCCGATAGTCGGTTTCCTTAACTGTGGTCCCACTTGTAAGGCCAACTCCAACGCACGACCCCAAACGGACCTCCGTTTTGCACGAACTCCAATGATAATTTTGACTAGAAAAGCAAGACCAAAGAAAACAAGAACCACAAGAATACATTTTACTACTCCTGTAAGTTGGATTAGTGCCTTCTTGATGCATTCATTGTTGATCTGCGGAGGCTCGATCTTGCGTGCTTCTTTCTTCTTTGAGTGTAAAGAAGTAGAAGTTGCTTCCTCGCATCTAGTCTCATGTCTAGCCTCTATTCTAGTAGGAGTATCAACAAGTGCACTAATCTCATCTCTAGCCTCTGTGCTAGCTAAAAGTGATAGACCATCTACTAAATTGCACTCTATAAATATATGGATGTACTCTTCTTCCCAATACAAAGACTTGCATCCATTCTACTCCCTCCGTTGCACAATACATGTCTTCTATTTTTGAAAATATATATGTATCTAGACATGTTTTAGTATATAGGTACATCCATTTTTGGACAAATAGAAGTCAAGTATTTTGGAACGGAGGGAGTACACAATAAAAATTTTAAGTTAGCACAACTAGTCTAATCCGAGAGCACAACCGAAGAATTGGTCGGGTTCTTCCTCCTTTTGCCGACACGTGGGACATCCAGCATCCAGGTCGTGTCATGAAAGAAAATAGAGTGGTAGTTGAAGCCACGAGATGTGCATCTTGGGTTAAACTGTAAATAGAATCTTACTACTCTTGAGTAACTCCAAAAGCGGCCACCGAAGATCTTTCTTGGATTTGTTTTTCATCACCAGCACGTCGAGGTGATAGATGTGCAGGTTCAGTGGGTCCGCTTGCGTTTTCACTGACATGTGGGACCGCATGTGAGCAAACAGACGATGGGCTCCGCGCGTCCGCTGGCTGGCTGAGAAGAGAGATGGAGGAGGGTTGAGCACGGACTGCAGGAAATTTGTTCTACGTACCTCGATATAGGCTTGATATAGTGGGGTGGCATGGGTCATAACTAGCATTCACGTCTAGCAGTACGGCACACGCCACCCACACGAGTCTCATCCGACACCAATTTTCTTGGAGTCCATGCTACAGCCATCTCTTCTCCCTCCTGTTTTCTCAGCCATCGCGCGGTGGGCGGGTTGGGGGTTTGCTGATAGTCAGTTTGCTCAACTGCGTCCCACTTGTAAGTGAAAATGCAACACCGCATGCATTCCCGCTTGAGCGGCGTGCCGGACCAACCGTGTGGGGGTGCGACACGAACACGGCAGGCTTTTCCTTTTGAACTCGTAACTTGTAAAATTTGGTTCTGCTCCATGGCACGACCGATAGATAGAAAATAACGATTTTGCCTAGAGTAATGAGAAGTTTGGTTCTGGCGCCGTTCATGCATGGAGTACGTACGAAAATTATGAACTTGATGCGAAAGGTAAGATAATTACTATAGTATCATATACTACTACATGGATTTGACGAAAAGATAAAAATACATACGGATCCATCAACGACATCCTCACGCCCTAGTGCGCCGGGTTACCAACCGACGTGTGAGGAGCAGCAGCGTTGGCGGCGAGCTCAACGTGCTTCTGAACAGTGCCGTCCAAGGTTGCCCTACAGTCCAAGAAGGCCAGCGTCCTATCGTCCTCCTCTTGCATGTAGTAGTCCTTGTGGACGATTTGCACGTAGACGTGGGTGATTATCTCGATGGTGTCTTGCTGCGCCAGGCGCTGCGCGGTGAGCGTGACCTCGAGGTGGACATTCTCCGGCGCGACTGCAGGCAGTAGTAGGGCCACCAGTGCATCGAAGAGGTTGTCACCATAGTGGCTGTTGAGGGTGGCGGGCATCACAGAGCCTGGGTGCGTCGGCTGGAGGCTTATGTCAAAGTCGTCCGCGAGCTTCTTGATGACGGTGAACTTGTCGAGGAAACCGACGAGGACCTCGTAGAACAAGGAGACGAAGCTGTCGTCCAAGCGGCCCCTCGCCCTGGCGGCCTCAAGCAATACTACCTAGAGACGTTCCTCGGTGCCGGGCCGCAGGACGGCATCATGGACCATCTGGCACAGCCGGCTGATGCTCGCGCTCATTGCCTCCATGGGTCTAGCTTAGCTTCTAGTCAACCGATCTTGTGATTCGAGTGATCACTCTTGCCCTTGGTTAGCGTGCGTAGGTGTGTAGGATTTCGTACTACTCCTCGGCCCTCTACTGCACCTGCCTTTGGCTGTATGATAGGTGGGCCAGCCACCCCCTGGGCCCACGTGTCATTCACCCAAAGGCAGTTGCCGTAAGTCAATGAAGCTGCATCTCCGTGCCGGTGCAGTATAGTCATCTCACCGGACCTCTAGTTGGGGCCAAAGGAGAGAAGTTTGATGTTTACTGGTTTATTGGTCCCCTTTGCATTTTGCGCCAAGTTTTGAACTTTGATTTAACTAATAAAATGTTAATGCATGTAAACAAAAAATTTGTGTAAGTCACCTTACGAAAACCAAATAATCCAAAAACACTTAGGCACGGTGCATTAACTCCCTCCTTGTTTCTTATTTCGTGACATATCAACCAATGAGAGATGTGGGGCGTGCATGCTTTCAATGACTTGAGACTACCAAACATGACATGCAGTGTTTAGTTCATTGCATGTAATCCTATAGTACTCTAGTTAGCAAAAAACATTAAGTTCTCTTGCCGATAGGAATAAAACACCATGTATTTATTTACAGAGGGAGTAGTACATTTTTTGTGACATGCATTACTAGATATTGTTAGTCAAATACTAAAATCCAGATGGATGTGGTAGTACTCCTAAATCCAGACGGTGGTTCTACTAGTACTAGTAGTAGTACTACCAATGTAGTAGTAGGAGTACTAGCACTGTACTACCTGTAGGTCAAATTATTACGTGCTGCTCCTCACAGTGAAGTGACAAGACCCTGCGCCGGAGATGACACCTGAGTATAGGCGCCCTGTTCGGCATACCATAGTCAGCCTCACCGTCTGCAGTCACTATCATCATGGCTGTAGAGCTAGCCTGCTTACAACTAGCCCTGTTCGACATAATTTCCCGTGCGTAGATGCCCGTGCATTGCACGGAACACCAAGATTGGGGATGGACGGCTCCGGCAGCGGCCATCGCGCCAGATTTTTCCACGGCCTTCTAGATGTGGTGGGGAGGAGATAAGGCTGATTGTGAGAGACAAGGAGTTATTTGTAAATAGGGAACAAGTGCGGGCATCTTTTTGCAAAAAAATGGAGAAGCTTGGTTTGTATGCGTTAGATCTAGATCCGATGGCTATTGGTGAAAGATGAGAGGAACAACATCATCACCAACTCAGGATCTCTTTGATTTGCAGGATTTTGAAAACGCAAGAATAGGACACGGCAATATTACAAGTTTCAAACTGATATTACAAATGTTAGGAGTAATGCTACACCTACGAAGAGGGAATTACTAGGAAGTTTACATAAGAAATTTCGTTACTTTAGGTCGATGCAGCATTATCGTACAAACTAAAATCCACCACCCTGACAAGTCACTAATGGACAAATAAGTTTTCAAGTCTCTGGCCACTTGATGTTTCAAAAACAAATCTAGCTTCTGCGGAGACTTTGTCATTTAGGCTTAGACGCTTGTGGTGATCAGCACGCCATTCATTGTTGCGCCAGAGAACGCCAAACCTCATTATCTTGAGCACACTTTCCTCCAGAGCAAAGAACCTAGCCAATTTAATCTCAAATGTGTTGCCTCGGTAGTTGATCAAATCAATTTCTGTAAGATGGAGATCAAGGCATTCGATGAGATTGTTATATTGCAGCACATTTTTCACTTCCGGGTCTTTTTTTATCTGCAAAAGAAGAGAACATATTAGAGCAACTAGCTGCATAAGATTGTCGTGTCATCAAGAGGTACCAATATCATTCGCTCATACGATAGGGTTGGCTGGCTAGTGATATTTTTTCACTCTCTCTCTCTCTCTCTCTCTCTCTCTCTCTTTCTGTTTCCTCTCATTTAACTAGGAGCACGTGAAGAGCTTGGGCATTTGTTGCCTTCCACTATGTGGCCGATGCCATATTTCGCAAAAGTATGCCATATAATACGCATCAATGTCAAATCAAAAGATTTTGGCACCGCTCTCGCGATGTGAGAGAGTTGGCACCGCTATGCACACAGACCCACATGTATAAAGAAATCAATCAAACCAACTACACCAGCCTCTCACTCTCCCAAACAAGTGTTTTTTTATTGCCTCAGTCCTCTCTCTCTCCCATGTAGTGTTTGTCATTGCGTGAGTTAATTTGGCACCGGAGCAAAGTAGTTGATCTAGATTGGGGCACCAGGTGGGCAATGGAGGGGCATCGATGCCAAATGCATCACAAGTGAATTTGGCACATGTTCTGGCCTACATAGCCCACTTTTGTACTCCCTCTGTCCCAAAATTCTTGTCTTAAATTTGTCTAAATACGGATGTATCTAGTTACATTTTAGTGTTAGATACACCGTATCTAAACAAATGTAAGACAAGAATTTTGGGATGGAGGGAATACTACCTCGTATTTAGTATAAAATTTTGACCATATATTTACCTAAGAAAATGCCAATGCATGTCACTAAAAATTACACCATTTGAAATTATGTTCAAATACAAATCCAACGATATAATTCTTAGTGACATGCATTAACATTTTGTTAGTTAAATCTATGGTCAAATTTTGATACTAAAAAATTGGAAGAGTAAACCAGGACGGAGGTATGAAAGTGCAACTATCCCTAGGTGGTTTTGGTAATTCATAACAACATATAGCTCATTGAGCTAATGCTATTCCAAGACTATTACTTGAGGAAAGCTCAATGAATGGCATGGCATGGATGATGAAAGTGGATCCCTCAAAATACTAAGGACAAAGGATTGGCTCAAGCTCAAAAGCTCAAGACTCTTCATTTTACATTTTAGTGATCCAAGATCACATTGAGTCTATAGGAAAAGCCAATACTATCAAGAAGGGATGAGGTGTTGCTTAATGATCCTCTTGCTTCATGTGCTTAGTGATATGCTCCAAAACCCTCAACTACTTTCCCACATCCACAAATGACCTAAACCTAAAGCCAAAATCGGTCACACCGATTCTTTCTATCCGGCGTCACCGATTCCAAAAGTCATAGCCACTGCCACAAACCCTAAGCAAATCGGTCTTACCGATAGGGATCTCGGTCTCATCGAGATGGGGTTGCAATCTCTCTGTTTCCCTTCGTAACGTTTTGGTCTAACCGAAGTGAGCGATCGGTCCCACCGAGATTGCAATGTAAACTCTATTTCCTTTTTGTAACATTTCGGTCTCACCGAAAAGAGCAAATCGGTCCCACCGAGTTTACCTGACCAACTCTCTGGAAAGCTTATTACCAAATTGGTCTCACCGAGTTTGTGTAATCGGTCTTACCGAGATTACGTTATGCCCTAATCCTAACTGAATCGGTCTCACCGAGATGCATGTCAGTCCCACCGAAAATCACTAACGGTCACTAGGTTTACTAAATCGGTCCGACCGAGTTTAACTATTCGGTCCCACCGAGTTTGGTAAATTGTGTGTAACGGTTAGATTTTGTGTGGAGGCTATATATACCCATCCACCTCCTCTTCATTCGTGGAGAGAGCCATCAGACTAAACCTACACTTCCAACTTACCATTTCTGAGAGAGAACCACCTACTCATGTGTTGAGGCCAAGATATTCCATTCCTACCATATGAATCTTGATCTCTAGCCTTCCCCAAGTTGCTTTCCACTCAAACCCTCTTTCCACCAGATCCAAATCCTATGAGAGAGAGTTGAGTGTTGGGGAGACTATCATTTGAAGCACAAGAGCAAGGAGTTCATCATCAACGCACCATTTGTTACTTCTTGGAGAGTGGTGTCTCCTAGATTGTCTAGGTGTCACTTGGGAGCCTCTGACAAGATTGTGGAGTTGAACCAAGGAGTTTGTAAGGGCAAGGAGATCGCCTACTTCGTGAAGATCTACTGCTAGTGAGGCAAGTCCTTCGTGGGCGACGACCATGGTGGGATAGACAAGGTTGCTACTTCGTGGACCCTTCGTGGGTGGAGCCCTCCGTGGACTCGCGCAGCCGTTACCCTTCGTGGGTTGAAGTCTCCATCAACGTGGATGTACGATAGCACCACCTATCGGAACCACGCCAAAAACATCTGTGTCTCCAATTGCGTTTGAATCCTCCAAACCCTTCCCTGTACTTTCTTGCAAGTTGCATGCTTTAATTTCCTCTGCCTATATACTCTTTGCATGCTTGCTTGAATTGTGTGATGATTGCTTGACTTGTCCTAAAATAGCTAAAATCTGCCAAACTATAAAATTGGGAAAAGGTTAAGTTTTTATTGGTCAAGTAGTCTAATCACCCCTCCCCCCTCTAGGCATACTTCAAGGTCCTACAAGTGGTATCAGAGCCTTGGTCTCCATTTGCTTTGATTTCCATAGCTTTTGGTGGTCATAGCCTTGGTTTCACAACCTAGGAGAGTATGGCGTCTAGCGAGGGAAATTATCACCGTAGAGGTCCTTATTTTGATGGTACTAATTTTGCTAGTTGGAAGCATAAGATGAAAATGCATATTCTCGGACATAACCCCGCCGTTTGGGCAATTATTTGTATTGGCTTGCAAGGTGAATTCTTGGATGGGAGAGAACCAAACCATGAAGCAAATGCGGAAGAATTGAAGATGCTGCAATACAACGCTCAAGCTTGTGATATCATCCTCAACGGGTTGTGCCCCGAAGAGTTCAACAAAATCAGCCGTCTTGAGAATGCAAAGGAAATTTGGGATACTTTGATTGATATGCATGAAGGTACCGAGTCCATCAAGGAATCCAAGTTGGATGTGCTCCAAAGTCAGCTTGACAAGTTCAAAATGAAGGATGGTGAAGGTGTCGCTGAAATGTACTCTAGGCTTGCACTTATCACAAATGAGATTGCCGGCTTAGGGAGTGAAGAGATGACCGACAAATTCATCATCAAGAAAATCCTAAGAGCATTGGATGGAAAGTATGATACCATGTGCACTTTGATCCAAATGATGCCAAACTACAAAAATCTCAAGCCAACAGAAGTCATTGGAAGAATTGTTGCTCATGAGATGTCACTCAAGGATAAGGAGGAACTTCACAACAAGTCAAGTGGTGCTTACAAAGCCTCAAGTTAAGCCCCCACATCATCAAGTGAGAAACAAACCTTCAATGAAGAATTGAGCTTAATGGTGAAGAACTTCAACAAATTCTACAAGAGTAGAAGCAAAGAAAGAAGCTCCAAGTCAAGGTCTTGTCATGACAAGAGATCTTCTAGTCGAGAGTGCAATTGCTACAATTGTGGGAAGCCCGGACACTACTCCAATGAGTGTACGGCACCCTACAAAAGAAGAGAAGATTCTCCAAAAAGAAGAAGCAAAAGAGAAGAATCACCACCAAGAGAGAGGAGGAGTAGAGATGATCGTTATGAACGAAGACCCTCACCGAGAAGCAAGGATTCGGAAAGGAAGGACAAGTCATCAAGGATCTACACAAAACGAAGACATAAAGCTCATGTTGGTGAATGGGTTTCCGGCTCCGACTCCGACAATCACTCCGAGAGAAGCTATCACTCCGACTCCGAACATACTCAAGATGAAGGTGTTGCCGGTCTAGAACTTGTGTCAACCAACTCCTACGACATATTTGATTCACCAAATGAAGGTGTTGGAAGATGCTTCATGGCCAAAGGTCCAAAGGTAACACATCCCGAGTATGTTGATTTCAATAGTGATGAAGATGACTTGCTTGTGGATGATGATTTACTTGTTGACAACTCTAGTGATGAATACTATGATGAAACATCAATTAATCATGCTAATCAAACGAATGACAATGATAAGGAGAAAATTGAGTTTCTAACTAAAGTACTAAACACTCTTAAGTTGGCTCATGAAACTATCTTCGAAGATCATGGAGAACTTTTAAGGGCTCATGAGAAGTTACGCTTTGAAAAGCTCAATCTTGAGCAAGAGCATGAGTTCTTAAAGGCAATCAATGATGATCTCCGCAAGAAAAGTTCTTCTTACATTGCCAAGTGTTTACTCTTATCTACTTACATGCCTCAAGTCAAGTCTAGTAACAAGTACAAGAAAGATACTTCCTCTAGTAGTAACAATAATAATGTCAAATCCAATGTTGTTGCTTCTAGTAGTTCTCTTGATTCCACTAATGATTCTCTTAGCCAAGTTACACTTGAGCAAGAAAATAGTTTATTGAAGGGAATTATAGAGAAAGGTGTTTACAAGAGCCTTGCCGGGAGTAAGCAATTCGAGGAAATTATACGCAAGCAAGGAAGGCACCGGAAGAATCAAGGTGTTGGTTTTGAACGAAAGTTCAATGCCAATGGAGTTGAATGGGAAGAAGATCAATACCCCAAGACAAAGTTTGTTCCTCAACAAGAGAAGTATGATCCTACTTCCTTCAAGGGGACACAAGCTCAAGATGATCTTCCACCACAAGACCACAAGAACAAAGGCAAGGACAAGCTTCAAGAAGAGATTGATGCATTTGAAGAAGCACCTAAAGCCTCGTTCAGTTGGGTCCCCAAGACTACGTCAAGTTCTACTTCATCAAGTACAACTACAACTCCAAGGATTCCCATCAAGATGATGTGGATCCCGAAGAAGAAGAACTAGAGAGTTCTTGAGGGTGACTCCGCCAACATTCTTCACTCATATCATTTTGGCAAGGACAAGTGCAATCAACTTCCACATCTTGCACTAGTTCAAGGAGTCACAAACCCTCTTGTTGGTAAGGCAAGGGACAAGTAACCTAATGTTTTCATGGAAATCATCTTGTGTGTGGATCACTCTATGTCTATGGATATTCTTGTTTGTTCCTTGTGGGACTAACCCATGTAGGCAAGTTGAAAGTGCAACTCACTCCAAAGGATTGCTCCAAATGATCTACATCAACATTGAGCATCCACATCTTCAACACCTACATGAAGTCATCATCGACAAAACCCAAGGTTAGTTCATCCCTCTAAAGGGGGGATCTCACATCTAGGGGGAGCTTAACACTAAGAATTGATCCAAAGCAACTCTAATGATGTGAACACATTAATGCATTATGAAAAAGTGGTAACCCCACTTGAGCTTAAACGATGAGTATGACCTATGATCAAATGTTCTCATTTGACTCCTAAGTCAATATACTCATATATAGATGACCTAGTCATCGCCAATTGTTTGATAGATGCTAGAATTGGTTGTGCATGCTTTGCCACATATTTCATTTGCCATTTTATTGTGTGAGCATGTTGGTGCATGTTTTACTCATTCAAGGACATCCACTTGTTATTTTGATTGTTTGGTTCTTTCTTCTTTTGGCCAAGTGGATGGACAAGAATGCCTAAGAACCCTCTTTAAGTATCTATGCTTTTCTCGTCTCAAACTCTATTCATGCTACATCACAAAATTTGATCAAGTCAGATTCGAACCACTCTGTGTGAGGACACTCGGAGTCCCCGATTCGTCATAGACTTAAACTTCCAAAACCTCTTTGTGATTCTCGGTTTGACCGATTCCTCCATTTCGGTCCTACCGAGATCATCAAGTTGATCTGAGTTTTCAATCTTGGTGCAACCGATTTGAACTTTTCGGTCTCACCGAGTTGCTGTAACTGAACACAGTTATGCATCTCGGTGCCACCGAGTTGTTCCACTTGGTCACACCGACAGGGTCGGGCTATATATAGACACGGGCAAATTTTTTGGAAATTTCTCCGAAACCCATCGCCCGCGCAACAGCTCGCTCTGCCATCGTGGTCTCCGGATCATCTCCTCGTCGCCAGCAGCCTCCTGTCGCTGGTCTCCGCCGCCGTCAATGGATTTCGACCCCGCCATTGCCGCCGTAGCAAGTCCACCGCCAAGTTAGGGTATGGACTTAATCTTTGTGCTATCCACGTCTGATTCCTAGCACATTGTCTTCATATTGATTCTTGCCACGATTGAAACTCTTCTATCCAGCCAAAGTAGTTCATAGATTAGATGTGATTCAAATTTTTAGGGTTAGGTTTCCGCCGAAACCATCTCGGACCCACCGAGTTGAAAAACTCGGTCTCACCGATTTGGCTTATGCCATTGCACTAGTGACTCTCGGTCTGACCGAGAATTACTAATCGGTGCAACCGATTTGAGGATTCTGTGAAACCCTAGCAGTCTCGGTACCACCAAACTGAAACTCGGTCCAACCGAGATCATCAGTTTAGGTTCCAAAACTGCTTCGGTATCACCGAGTTTGAAAACCGGTGGATCCGAAATGCTTTCTGTGGAAAACTAAGACTGAACTTCTGAGTCATTCTTTTGCAAAAACCTCTGCATTTTGTGATGCTCATATTTTATATCTCATCTATAACTCTTCACAGGGTTAGCAGTCAGCTTTTGCAGTATGTCTGATCAAAGTGACAGCCAGAACAGGGCAGAAGAGCAGATGGACTTGAGTGAGGGCACTAGTCCCTCAACTTCAGATGAAGGGAGCAGAAGTACTCCTAGCAATTTGCCTAAGGCTGCAACTAGGCAAAGGAGGAAAAGAACTTCAGATTCAGAGGATGAAGACTACAAAGCTGAAGAAGATGAGGCTACTTCCAAGAAAGTGGTGCTCAAGAAGGAATATGGCTCAGCAAAGGATATAAAGCCAGGCATGAAGATTAAAAGGCCTGCAAGAAGGCAACCTATGCCCAAGGCCAGAGCATCAACTCAACTACCTAAAAATCCTGATCCCAAAGAGCCAGTTGAAGAAAGCAAGAAGAGGAAGGAAAGGGTCAAGAAGACCATGGCCAGAGTTGTTGGGCAACCTTCCATGATGGAAGAGGAAGAGCTTGCTGCACCAGCTCCAAGGCACCAAAGCTTATGGGTGATGCTATCAAATCTGGGGCTGCAACATCTAAGCCCAAGGAAGAACCCAAAGCTGCCCCCAAGGCCAAGTCTGCACCAAAGAGGAATACCAGGAGTATTCCAGCTGCTGAGAAGAACAAGGCCCCAGTGCCTGAGGTTGCTGAGGAGGAAGATGAAGAAGGACAGGTTCTAAGGAAGCTCAAGCCAAAGATACCAGATCACAATGATGCCCATCCTGTGGCTGAGGACATGAGAATCAGGAAGGATTCATTGCTGAGACTGTGTAGGATGGCAGATCCATATGCCACAAGGAGAAGAACTGCTGTTGACTACAGGTTCCACACAAAGGAAAGGGGTTGGCCACCCTAACTCAAAACCAGGAGAGCCTGGAAAGAATCATGGAACAAAAATTCTATGATCTAGATGTCAAGGTAACTGAGATTCAGTCAGTTGTGGAGCAGCTGTAGGATGACATGCAGGAGAGGAAGGGCAAGACTACCACCAATGTGTTTGCCAGAGTGCCCAGAGCCCAGAGGTCAGTTGCAGTGCCAGTGACAGACACTAGAGCAACAACTTCAGCACCAGCCACTGCCCCTTCAGCTCCAGTGCAACCAGCTTCAGCATCAACTCCAGCACCCTCTACATCAACTGAAGCCTTCGTCCTTGGAGTTATCAGGACACCACCACCAGAAGATCAAGCCTGAGAGTCGATCTAGCACTATGCATTTTCTATGAACTTTTTGGTAACTTGTTGCCAAAGGGGGAGAAAAATGTATAGATCATAGGCTTCGAGAGAGAGAGAGTGTTGATTTTGTTCTCTCTTGCTTTATTTGGTGGTTCGTCAATCTTTGTTTGCTTTTGGTTGAGATACTATGCTTGTGAGACATTGATGATCATGTGTTTGATCATAAGCTACACTTATGCATGCTTGATATTATCATATCTATCTTATGTGATCACTCACTATGCTTGGTGATGAGTGCATGTATTCATTGTTTATTATTTTGAGCGCTCCACCAAGATGTATGTGACATGGAAGAGTAACCCATGAGCCTAATTCATTGTGCATTTGCAGTCCAAAGCAAATCTAAAACTATGCACAAATTTAGGGGGAGCTCTTGCTTATCACATACTTCTCAAAGCGATGATGTTATTTAAATTTTATTATCATTTGTCGAAGCTTTGATCTATATGTTGTCATCAATTACCAAAAAGGGGGAGATTGAAAGTGCAACTATCCCTAGGTGGTTTTGGTAATTCATAACAACATATAGCTCATTGAGCTAATGCTATTCCAAGACTATTATTTCAGGAAAGCTCAATGAATGGCATGGCATGGATGATGAAAGTGGATCCCTCAAAATACTAAGGACAAAGGATTGGCTCAAGCTCAAAAGCTCAAGACTCTTCATTTTACATTTTAGTGATCCAAGATCACATTGAGTCTATAGGAAAAGCAAATACTATCAAGAAGGGATGAGGTGTTGCTTAATGAGCCTCTTGCTTCATGTGCTTAGTGATATGCTCCAAAACCCTCAACTACTTTCCCACATCCACAAATGACCTAAACCTAAAGCCACAATCGGTCACACCGATTCTTTCTATCCGGCACCACCGATTCCAAAAGTCATAGCCACTGCCACAAACCCTAAGCAAATCGGTCTTACCGATAGGGATCTCGGTCTCACCGAGATGGGGTTGCAATCTCTCTGTTTCCCTTCGTAACGTTTCGGTCTAACCGAAGTGAGCGATCGGTCCCACCGAGATTGCAATGTAAACTCTCTGTTTCCTTTTTGTAACATTTTGGTCTCACCAAAAAGAGCAAATCGGTCCCACCGAGTTTACCTGACCAACTCTCTGGAAAGCTTATTACCAAATCGGTCTCACCGAGTTTGTGTAATCGGTCTTACTGAGATTACGTTATGCCCTAACCCTAACCGAATCGGTCTCACCGAGATGCATGTCAGTCCCACCGAAAATCACTAACAATCACTAGGTTTACTAAATCGGTCCGACCGAGTTTAACTATTCGGTCCCACCGAGTTTGGTAAATTGTGTGTAAGGGTTAGATTTTGTGTGGAGGCTATATATACCCCTCCACCTCCTCTTCATTCATGGAGAGAGCCATCAGACTAAACCTACACTTCCAACTTACCATTTCTGAGAGAGAACCACCTACTCATGTGTTGAGGCCAAGATATTCCATTCCTACCATATGAATCTTGATCTCTAGCCTTCCCCAAGTTGCTTTCCACTCAAACCCTCTTTCCACCAGATCCAAATCCTATGAGAGAGAGTTGAGTGTTGGGGAGATTATCATTTGAAGCACAAGAGCAAGGAGTTCATCATCAACGCACCATTTTTTACTTCTTGGAGAGTGGTGTCTCCTAGATTGGCCAGGTGTCACTTGGGAGCCTCCGACAAGATTGTGGAGTTGAACCAAGGAGTTTGTAAGGGCAAGGAGATCGCCTACTTCGTGAAGATCTACTGCTAGTGAGGCAAGTCCTTCGTGGGCGATGACCATGGTGGGATAGACAAGGTTGCTACTTCGTGGACCCTTCGTGGGTGGAGCCCTCCGTGGACTCGCGCAGCCGTTACCCTTCGTGGGTTGAAGTCTCCATCAACGTGGATGTACGATAGCACCACCTATCGGAACCACGCCAAAAACATCCGTGTCTCCAATTGCATTTGAAACCTCCAAACCCTTCCCTTTACTTTCTTGCAAGTTGCATGCTTTAATTTCCACTGCCTATACACTCTTTGCATGCTTGCTTGAATTGTGTGATGATTGCTTGACTTGTCCTAAAATAGCTAAAATCTGCCAAACTATAAAATTGGGAAAAGGTTAAGTTTTTATTGGTCAAGTAGTCTAATCACCCCCCCCCCTCTAGACATACTTCAAGGTCCTACAAGGTAGTACTTGCTCTTAGGGTAACCATAGAGTTACTGGAGTAGTCTAAGTTACTTTCCACTATGACTAGCCTAGGCTACTATAGTAGTACAACATAAAAATGATGAAGGTGATCACGTGAGAAAAAATACTAAAAACATTTCTTTCGGTGCAGTGCATAGATGCAGTTTTGAACACTACACTTGTCATCGTAATTTGGGAAAATTACGAAAAAATTGAGCTACGTTGTGATTACCGTTTACTTATAGGAAAGAAGTTTCACCTCGATGAGTAGCTTCTCCGTGCACGGAAAGCATGTAAGGAATCCAACAACTTGATCCAGATTGGGGCCGATAGATTTTAGTGCTAAGATCTTCACTATGCGCATGGACTGGGTCAAGCTTGTGGGAATCATTTTCTAGAAGACGGTCATAAATACATCAAGAAGAAATTTAAAAATTTGAATTTCAAGAAGACGGAGAAGAAGATGAGTGTTGTACCTGAATGATTACGGATCCAATAAAGAGTTTGGAGAATTTGGCAGACGAGTACACCAACGCTGTCAATTTCGGCGCGTCAATGACCCTGATTTTTGTTGGACCTTCTAAATCTGATACAAGCAATCTCTCAAGGAAAGGCGCATTCTCAATGACCATAACGTGGAACAGCTGGAGTGATCTCTTCCCAATTGATGTCTTGTTGCGGGGCCAGCAAGACACATAAATCCATCAGAGATTCGTCGAGGCAATGTGGAGGCTAATGAACCCGTGGATCTGCTCAGCCTTCTTGCACATGATTCTGTAGTGTGCTTTCACATGTTGTGCTACTTGTATGGTAATGTTGCTTGATTTTAGTGAACTACACAAATGGAGACAAGACTTCCAATCTGTATGTGCACCGTAATATCCCATTGAGGTAAGATAAGGATATTTCACAACTGTTGGCCTGTATTTTGCCACTTTCATCAGAAAATTAATGTCATTGTTTAGTGCTATACTTGTGCTCCCTAATTGACATGCGAAATATTACATTGAAGGCGAAGCTTGTCTGTTATTGAACCAAGTGATGAAGGGGAAGAACAAGCGGAAGAAAAACAAAAATCAACTCCTGGTGCTGTAATGAAGCACTAGAACTGTGATGACACAAGTAATGATACAGTTTTGCATCTTAATTTATTGCTATGGCTGGAACGAGCAATTGTTTTGCCACTGATTTGATGCCACTCTTAATGTAATACGTAATTATCTCTACTTGTGCAAACATGGATCTTCTTTGAAGATACCATATATTTTAGTGGAACTGCACAAGAAGATGTTGGAAACATTAAACTAATCGAGGAGTATATAGTAAGCATGGCCACCACAGTAGATAGCAACAGATGGTTCCGGTGAAGTGCTTCATCTGTATGCTCTACACAATAAGCCTCCTCACAAAGGTTGGTACTCGCCCACTGATTTCATCCATATGATTGAGCTTTGTCATCTCTATTGGTGTTGTGCTACTGTTTAGATACTGTCATGAAAAAGTGGTATTGTCCTTGAGAAGTGCTTCATCTGTGTTGTTTTAAATATTTCCTTTCCTTTTCTCGAGCAAACAGGGATGCTAGCATTTAGTTGTCCTCTTGTCTTTGCACAACATGATCATCCTCCTCTGAAGAAGAATATGGAGTACGTGAAGTGACTGATCCCGATTATGCCAGGATGAAGAAGCCCTGTCTATCTTCTCATCAGAAGGAGCAGTTGAAGGATGGTTACATTACTCCCCACAAGACCAAACTAACTTCAGCTCAGAAGGACTGACAAATCTCTATTTTCTTGCTGTGATGCGCGAGTACAATGTTGTTCTAGGATTCTTTACGGTGAGTTCCATTTTTCTAAAAGTGTGCTCTACATGGACCATGTAGGTGCCTGTTTAAACTGTCAATTCATAGTACAGTTTGCTTTATACTAATCACTTTTTTGTATTTGTGCAAACAGGGGTGCTCAGCTTGATTTCAATGGAAACTGCACAAAATGTTCATGAATACATCGAATCATTCATTTCCACCACAAGAAAGGAGGTGCCGATAAGTTCAAGGCATTGCAACATATAAGGGCGAAATCATACAAGCTACGCGCGAATTTGGTTGATTTTGCTGGAACTGCACAAAAAGAACAACTGGTTTATTTAGCACGAGGTGCCATGTCAATGTTCAAACTGATGGCAAACCCTGCCCATTCCACAATCGTAGGCATTTGATATTTTGGAATGGGACAACCTTGTCAAATTTTGCTCATTGATGTTAGTAAGAAGACATGCGTTTGATATTTTCGAATGGGACGCCCTTTGCTGTCAGCAGCGTTGATCAATTTTTTCTTTATTCTTTAGTTGTGAAGTAAATATTGGCTCTGACATGTGAATCGCTGAGATGCATAATCATCGATTGTTTTGAATGTTCTCTATGAATTGCCAGGCCTATGTGTTTGATTGCAATGTACAGGAACGCTAAAAAGCTGCTCAAACTCTTTCTACTCCTTCTGTTCCTTTTTTACTTCGCACATTGTGAAAGTGCATACTTTTTTCTATAAGATTGGTCAAAGTAGAGATACTTTGACTGCAGACAAAACTTGTATGCAGGCTAGAAAGGACCGGAGGGAGTACATGTGAAACTGCTGCAAACGAGGTGATCACCCTGGGAATAATGCTAGTACGTATTGTTTTGCATATTCATCCAATGCCAGTGATACAGGAATTCGAACTAATCGAAATAAATTCATTCATACACGGTCATATTTCATATAAACATGTTGGATTTCATTACATTCCATACATTCTTCAACTAAAAAGGGGTGCGCTGGAGGTATAATTAAGTAACCGAAGCTACCCACCTGTGTCCGGCTGAGCCAAACAGAAGCTTCAGTGACTTAACTACTGGTGCAGTTGCGTAACTGACATGTGGCCCAGATGCCTGTTGGGCCCACGTGTCAGTCAGTCAACTGCACCAACAGTTAAGTAGAAGCAGCGTCCTTCTCCAACATAGCTCTCCGACTCCATGTTGCTGCCAAGAAGCTAATCGGTTGTCAATGGTCAACCCGCCTATCTTGGCTTCAACCGGAGGGTAGCATCGGTGGCCTTACTTGGACCCGAGCGGCGGCGACCTACCGTGTTCTACTCTTCCTTGTTTTCTGTGTGGTGCGGCCTTGTTGGCAGCGGGGCGGGGCCTCGACAGAGTAGGGCCTCCACCTTGATGCCGGCGGGGCGGGGCCTCGGCGGAGCCATCGATGTCCTCTGTCTCGTGGCCGGCAGGCGGCGCCTCGGTGGAGCAGGGGACATCCTCCCTCTCGTTGCCGGCGGGATGGGGCCTCGGCTGAGCCGGCGATGTTCTCTGCCTCATTGTTGGCGGGGCGGGGGCGGGGTGGGGGCGGAGCCGGCGGTGTCCTCTGCCTCGTTGTTGGCGTCACGGGGCTTTGGTGGAGCAGGGCCTCGTCGACGCCAGTGGAGCGGGGACTCATCGGAGCCGGCATTGTCCTCTACCTCGTCCTCGGTCTTGCCAAATAGCCTCACCCACTTTATCGCCCTCTTTGTAGGCGGCCGCAGCCTCCGCCACCTGCATGCGGTATCACCAGTGCTCGAGGCGGACCTCGCGGGCGGAGTGGTACGAGTCGAGCAGCGCCTCCTGCTCTGCCTGCTCTGCGGCGCTCTTCTCCTCCGCCTGCAGGTGCTCCTGGAGGAGATGGTGGTTTTAGGCGGCATCGTCCTGCGCCTCCTGGAACTGCTCCTCACGCTTCTGCCTCATCGTGTCCATGTATTGGGCACGGGCCTCGCCGATGGTCATGGTGCAATGCACCTGCGAGGATGGCGCGAAGGAGGGGGTTGGTGCCGAATCGTTGACTATCATGTTCTCCATTGGGACGTCGTCATCCTCCGACTGCCTGCTAGCCAGCCAGTCGGCAGCAATGACTGCCATCTCCTTGTGGTCCGTCGTCCGCCCATCCCGAAGAGTGCTAGAGCGTGAGGAAGCCATGGTGGGCAGTGGTGGTGTGGATAGGAGAAAGGGAACGAATGCGGATGACTGCGGCTATGGCCGGCACAACAGTTTATATAGCAATGGTGGGTGGCGGAGGGACGGATGTGTGGCGCCGGAGTAGCCGCCTCGGCAACCGCGTATCATTAATGTGGGCGGCAGATGGACGGACGGATGACACTTGTGTCGTTTGAAGGCGGAGCAATCACCTGCATTGGGAAGCGAGGCGGGCGGCGCTGACCGTTTCGGGCGAAAACGCGCGCAGGCGAGGGAGGCGATCTGGGTGGGCCAGGGCAGTCAAACTCGTGCTTGGCAGCGGGTCGGTCCAGCAGCCAGACATGCTGGCTCGCCAGCGAGCTCGCCGAGCTGAGTGACAACAATCAGACGATGGACGTAGCTTCTGACCAGGAGCCGGCACCACTGTCCAAGCCGGTTCATGCCGTGTTCACCATAGAGCAGGTGCGGCCGCACTTCGACACCCTAATGGCGGAACAGCTACCAGCGCAGGAGGACCTGTGCTGGAACCTCCGTCTCCTCAACGAGCACCGGTGAACAAGCGAACGACAATGCCGTCGCGGACATGTGGCCCTATGATCCTGGCTTCCCGAATGAGCAGTGGGCGCTGTATCAGACCATCCGAAGGGCCCGCGAGGACCTCTCCGTTGTCCTTTGAGTTGTTGCGCTCGCCGTGGCGCCGCCGTCTCGCGTTGTCAACATGGTCAACGGACATGAGGATGAGGAGATGACTTTACTTGGAGAGGATGACAACGGGACCCACCAGGGCCATAGCCGCACATACGCAAGTGCCTCCTTATTATATAAAACTATTTTTTTTGCTTCCTCCTGGTTTCCTGACATCACAGTCCCACCACATTGTCAACCTACGTAGTCAATAAATGAGAGAATTGCACAAGGAGCGGACGACAGCTGGGACCAAGTAGCTCGAGCAATATTTGTGTTGTTAAGTTGTGAGGATTGCAGAGTTTTTCTTGAGCGATCTTTTCGTTATTGTTCAGAGGAGAGAGCGGGGTATTAACTGGGCAGGCTGTGGCCCGTCTAGCCCAGGCCAGATATCCATCCCAGATATTAATTTTTTTCAAGCTGAAAATGGCTAGCCCAACTAGACTCTTTTTAGGAATACCCAGGCAAGGTCAAGTTGTTATTCTTTGCCCCGCTAGGCTACATATCTTTCCTAAGAGGGATGCATTAGGCTTAATAAGAAAATGGGCTTTAGAAAATAATAAATGGGATCTAATTATAAAAACTGGGCAGTAACTATAAAAAAATGCACCAAACACGTAATTACTTTATAAAATATTATTTTTGGATATTGAAAATTTTAATTTCATTAATTGTTGTGCGCGTAATGTCTCGTTGGATTTTTACGTAATATAAATTTATATTGAAATTGTATTTAATCTTACTAGAAATTTTGGGATAAAAATATTTCGGATCCCATCAAAATGTGGGAAGTTTTATTGAATTCTGTTTTGAACGGTTGGTTGAAATGGGTTGTACTTTTAACAAACTGTAAATGGGCTGTAGTAAATTCCATTAGAATTCAAATATGGGCTGCACATTCTTACAAATCTCAAATGGGCTATAAGTTCTTTGCCGTCACTTGTGGCCTTACTAAGTTGACACGTCCCCTCAAAAAAAAAGAGTTGACGCGTATGCAAGGCTTTGTCAACTTATAGTCAACACACGGTTCTAGCAGCAGTGGCCGTTGGACGTCCATCCAACGGATGCCGTGCTTTTTCTTCAATCTCGGATATTCTAGCTTCACCCGCCCAAAAAATGATTCCTCCCCCTGACATCTGGGGCGCACCGTTTCGGAAGCTGACCTGTGGGCCTACTACATTGAGGCGTACCAAGGGCTTTGTCAACTTAGTCAATATAAACGATTCTAGTTGCAGTGACCGTACGATGTCCATCCAACGGCCGTCGTGCTTCTGCAACCTCTAGTCTTCTTGCTCCAGCCGCCCAAAGCAGCGTCCGTCGTGCCGCCTGCTCCTGCCTCCCGTGGCCGGTTGTGCTGCCGCGGAGGCCTCACTGCCCCCTACTACTCCCACCGCTGGCCAGGCCATCCCTCCACTCACCCACAGCCCCTGTTATTCTGCAGCGACGGCAGCCTCACACCGCAGCCGAACCAGTGAACCCTCGTACTCCTCTCTGCGTGGGCATCCATTGCCGCGTCTTCCCCAGCTCCGCGTCGTCCCCTTCTTAGGCATCACCGTCGTCCACCGCCGTGGTGCTCTCGGCGCGGCGTGGTCAATGTGGTCAACGACCGACTTCCATCGGAAGAGTACTGTACGTGGAGAGGCTGACAGCTGGGTCCACGGCAGCCGCAAGGAAGTGCCTCCTTATTATGCGCAAAATAATTATTCCTCCACCTAACAGCAGGGACCCACCGGACGGGCCACCGTATTTTGCGAAAAAACGTTTCCCTCCTGACTGCTGGGACCCACCAGCTACATCTTCGCACGCAAGGAATTGGTCCGGGTAAAAAAAGAGATTCGCCCCCCTGACTGCTGGGACCCACCAGCTACATCTTCGCACGCAAGGAAGTGCCTGATAGTCGGGACCCAACTGGTCGAAGTGTACGTAGCGTTGTCATTCTGGTCGCGAATGTGTACGTACATACTAGTCGATGTAGAGGCACGCACGTGTCGTAGTAGAGGCGCACACGTACCATGTACACGTACGTACAACGGTCAGTGTGCAAGAAAGAAAATACAGCCACGTACGTACATACGGGCGGGGTCCTGAACGCCTACTCGCGCATACGTACGGCCAGGGCTCGTGTACATGGCTGGGTCGGAACGGAGAAACAGCATCATCGTCGTGTTCATGGGGAGCCAACCGGCTGAGTCAGAACGGAATGCGTCGTTGTGTTCATTGGGAGGGCTTGGACGGAACAGCCAATGGAAATGAGGCCTGGCGTACCGCACAATGGAGGAAACGGCCTTGTGTTCGACCGGCCACGTTCGTAACGGGATCTTGTTCATCGGGAGGGGTCTGGCATACCGCAATACGGAGGAAACTTACTTCTGTTGGACCTCCAACGGTCGAAACGGGGTCCTGTTGATCGGGAGGGGTGTGGCATACCGCAAAATGGAGGAAACAGACTTGTGTTGGAGCGCTACGATCGAAACGGGGGTCATGTTCATCGGGAGGGGTGTGGCGTACCACAAAACAGGACTCCATGAGATACTGTTCATCTCCACTGTCGACCTCCTCCAGCCTCCACGGGCTACTTTTCATCCACCATCGACCTCCTCCAGCCTCCTCCTGCGACTGTTCATCCACGGGCTCCTGTTCATCCAGCCTCCACCGCGCGCTACTCCACCAGCTACTGTTTAACCAGCCCTCTCCACGGGCTCCTGTTCAACCACCCCTCCACGGGCTACTGTTCGTCCAGCCCTCCACCGGCTACTGTTCAACCAGCCCTCCACGGGGTCGTCCTGTTCATCCAGCCCTCCATGGGGTCCTTTTCATCCAGCCCCAACCGGCTGGATCGATCTGGGTCATGTTCATCCAGAGGCAACACCACGGGGTCATGTTCATCCACCCCCACCGGGAACTGTTCATCCAAACCCCCCAGCAAAGCTCACTGTTCATCCAGAGGCAACATCGATCGGCTTCAGTTAGCAGCAGTAGCGAAGGAATCGCTTGACCGAGTTCAGTTAACAACCATCGATCGATCGCTTGGGTTCAGTAACGCGTAGCCTGCAGTGCAATCACTCGGGTTCAGTAGGCGAACGCCTCACTCGGGTTCAGTTAGAGCCCAACGACTCGCACCCACGCGCGTGCGTGTACGAGAGAAACACGCAAACCTCCGTGCATCGCTTGGCCCCGACCACCCACCGTAACCGGGAACACCCCGATATTTTCCTCGCCCTCGCTTCTACCACGGTTTTTTCCGTCATGGACGGCCCAAATAATGTCATGCAGCCGCGTCTCCGGCCTGCCTAGGATGAAAAGCCCATTTTCTGTTATGATTTTTTGTCATAGAAGTAGGAGCCCACCACATCTACGATGATACCGGGTTTTGTCACAATTATCGTCATAGAAGTGTCATAAGTATGACAGAACAAAATTCGTTCGGCCCAAAATGTCACGGATGTGTCTTTTTTTGTAGTGTGGGCTAGGGCCCCCACTACCCAGCAGGGCGCCCCTGGAGGGGGTGGCTCCGACTGGTGCCTAGTGGGAACCTAGGTGGCCCCCTCTGATACTTCTTGATTCCAATATTTTTTATATATTCCAAAATAATTCTCCGTGAAATTTCAACTAATTTGGAGATGTGCAGAATAGGTACCTCTGACATAGCTTTTTCAGGTCCAGAATTCCAGCTGCCGGCTTTCTCCCTCTCTGTGTAAACCTTGCATATTATGAGAGAAAATGCATTAGTATTACTCCACAAAGTGTTATAATGAATAAAAACACTATAAATAATAGTAGGAAAACATGATGCAAGATGAACGTATCAATGAGATACGGCCAATGAAAGAGGAGAGGCGCATGAATCCAACAAAAAGCAGTATGGGGTGCCCAGCCTAATAAAAAGGTCGAGACATAGCCAACAGGATACCAAAAAAGATTGAAGATTGATAGCGCTAGCCTGAAGACTATGTGATACACAAACGCCACCCCGACATCTTGCGCCACCAACAGCCGTAGTACACGCAGCCGCCAAGGATGACCTTGAGCAGGCCACCGTTGTGCCAGAGTGCCTCCGCCACAAGCCCACCTCGCAAGCTGCCCCCCGCGCCCACAGGCCGATGAACATGAAGCAGCGTCTCCAATCACCGCCGCCAGATCTGGCGACAAACCGAGCCACTGCGGCACACCATGGCAGACAAAGGGCGGCTAGATCCAGGGCAGTCTAGTGGAGAGGACACGAGTTGGGGCGAGGAGTGCCTCCAAAGCGGAGCCACGACGGCAGCGGGCGCTGGGAGGAGACTGGCGTGACGAGTTGGAGAAGCGAGAGGCGCTGGGGCTGGAGGCTCATACGTCTTCAACGTATCTATAATTTATGAAGTATTCATGCTATTTTATTATCATTCTTGGATGTTTTAATCATTTTATAACAACTTTATATCATTTTTAGGGACTAATCTATTGACCCAATGCCCAATGCTAGTTGCTGTTTTTTTGCTTGTTTTTTACATGGCAGGAAATCAATGTCAAACGAAGTCCAAACACCGCGAATTTTTTTGTGGATTTTTTATGGACCAAAAGACATCCAGTGGGCCAAAGAAGCACATGGGGGTGCCCCAAGGGGGGGCACAACCCACCAGGGCGCGCCCAGGTGGGTTTTGCCCACCTCAGTGGCCTCCAGCACCCCCTCTTTGCCCTATAAATCACCAAATATTCTGAAAACCCTCGAGGAGAACCTAGATCGGAAGTTCCATCGCCGCAAGTCTCCGTAGTCACCGAAAACCAATCGGGAGCCCGTTCTAGCACCCTGCCGGAGGGGGAGATCATCGCCGATGGCCATCTTCATCATCCTGGCGGCCACCACAATGAGGAGGGAGTAGTCCACCCTCAGAGCTAAGGGTTTGTACCAGTAGCTATGTGTTTAATCTCTCTCTCTCTCTCTCTCTCTCTCTCTCTCTCTCTCTCGTGATCTTGAGATGTCACAGTCTTGATGTATCATGGGCTTTGTTAACATAGATGGATCATAGATGTTTCTCCCCTCTCTACACTTGTTGTGATGAATTGAATCTTTATCCTTTGAAGTTTTGTCTTGTCGGATTGAATGTTCAGATATGAGAACACATGATGTATGTCTTGCGGTATGAATACTTGAGTTGACATGGGGTATCATATTGATTTACTTGATGTACATTATGGCACTCAACTTGCGATTCCTGAGGTGACATTGGGGTAATCTATGCATAGGGGTTGATCCACGTTTTTATTATCTTTTATCCGATAGAAACTTTGGGGTCTCTTGTAGTTCTTTATGTGGATTGAATTTTATCATCAGGAAGTTGTTTGATGCATATCGTAGAATTAACTCACGGATACTTGTGATGACATTGGAGTATCTAGGTGACATTAGATTTGGTTGATGTGTGTCCTGTGGTGTTATTTTAGTACGGACTATTGGTTAGATTGATCGGGAAGAATAGCTTTGTGTTATTTTAGTATGAAATCTAGGATAGATTGATCAGAAAGAATAGCTTTGAGGTGGTTTCGTACCCTACAAACATTTTTTATCTTTTGTTCTCCGTGAATAGGAACTCGGGAGTGATTCTTTATTGCACTTTGTGGGATAATCATATGATCCAACTATGTTAGCATTGTTGAGAGATTGCACTAGTGAAAGTATGCACCCTAGGCCTCATTTTTCCATCATTGCAATACCGTTTGTGCTTCGTTTTACTATTTACTACCTTTTGTTTTTTATTGTTCGCACTACAAAAACTCATATCTACTATCCATACTACACTTTTATTACCATCTCTTCGCTGAACTAGTGCACCTATACAATTTGCCATTGTATTGGGTGTGTTGGGGACACAAGAGATTTCTTGTATTTGATTGCAGGGTTGCTTGAGAGAAACTATCTTCATCCTATGCCTCCGACGGATTGATAAACCTTAGGTCATCCACTTGAGGAAAAACTGTTACTGTCCTATAAAACTCTATGCTTGAAGGCCCAACACGAGTCTACAAGAATAAAGTTGCGTAGTAGACATCAGAGGCCGCCAAGCCGCGCGGGAGGCGGCGCTCGTCAGTGGAAGCGGCGACGGTCGGATTAGATGGCTGACGGCGGCAGCGAATCTTGCACCAGGGGAAACGAAGGAGTGGGTGAGGGAATAACGTGGGGATTGGGCCGCCTGCGCGTGCGAGCGACTCTAGGTGGGTGGCGGCGAACGAGGGAGCGAGCGAGCGAGGTTGAGGAGGGAATCGGGGCTCTAGGGTTATAGAGGAGGCCGACCTGGGCCTTAGGCCGTGTTAGGTTCGGTGGGCAGGCCCATTGTGCTGCCCCTGCTCTCTCTCTCTCTCTCTCTCTCTCTCTCTCTCTCTCTTCTTTATTTCCTTTTCCCATTTACAAAAATCAGAGAGAGGGTTGCCTCAAAAAGGAAATTAGAGAGAGGGGGAAAAGAAGAAAAGAAATAGCCAACGATTTTATAAAATGTTTAAGATTTATACTTAGCCCAAATAAAAAAGTTACTCCCAATTTGGAAAAGTTGAATTCGGACTCATTTGAATTTTCAAAAATGTTGATATTTTTGGTGGAGCTCTGATAAATGCAGAAATAAGTAAGGGAAAGGTTTGGAGGTCTATATTCTAGTAGAAAAGGCGTGGGATTTTAGAAAAGTTTGGAAGGATTGGAGAAGGCACTTAAACAAAAGCTAGGTTCAAATGATTTTATGAAAACATTCATATTTAGTTGCTTTAGTCGTTGTTTTTATTTCAAATGCATGTATTCATGTGAATTCATGGGTCCCTATTTTTAGGCATTACTGTCATAGTTCATTAACATATGTGTTGTGCGATATTTCTTCCGTTGCAATGCATTGTCATATTTACTAGTAGATAAACATGTGAGTAGTTGTTTTGATAACTTTTTCTTTTGAGGGAAACAACCTGAGCATTCAGATTGATATATTGATTTTTAAAATATTTTTTGAGAATCCATTTTATTTTATTTTTTTTAGGCAACCGAGATGGATGGGATAAAATTGGATTGTTGGACCGGAACGAACGGCCCATTAGCCCGGCACTCTCTCTGTCTCGGCGTGTCCAGTTGCAAGTCAAGTCCAGCTCCACTTCTCCTCGACCACTCCACTAGAGCAGAACCACATCTCATCCATCCCCAACCCCAGCCCCAAACCCCCCAAAGAGGAAGAGAAGATTGTTGCGGCGGCGGATCGGAGGGAGAAGAATCAATGGCTTCCGACGGCGTGGTGGCCCTGTACGGCAACAACAAGGCGGTGGTGGAGCCCTCCGCCAAGCCTGCCGCCGCCACCTTCTCCGTCAAAGTGGGCCTCGCCCAGATGCTGCGCGGCGGCGTCATCATGGACGTCGTCACCGCCGAGCAGGCGCGCCTCGCCGAGGAGGCCGGCGCCTGCGCCGTCATGGCGCTGGAGCGCGTGCCCGCCGACATCCGCGCCCAGGGCGGCGTGGCCCGCATGTCCGACCCGGCCCTCATCCGCGACATCAAGCGCGCCGTCACCATCCCGGTGATGGCCAAGGCCCGCATCGGGCACTTCGTGGAGGCCCAGATCCTGGAGGCCATCGGCGTGGACTACGTGGACGAGAGCGAGGTCCTGACCCTCGCCGACGAGGCCCACCACATCAACAAGCACAACTTCCGCGTCCCCTTCGTGTGCGGCTGCCGCGACCTGGGCGAGGCGCTCCGCCGCATCCGCGAGGGCGCCGCCATGATCCGCACCAAGGGGGAGGCCGGTACCGGCAACGTGGTGGAGGCCGTCCGCCACGTCCGCTCCGTGATGGGCGCCGTCCGCGCCCTGCGCAACATGGACGAGGACGAGGTTTTCAGCTACGCCAAGCAGATCGCCGCCCCGTACGACCTGGTGATGCAGACCAAGCAGCTCGGGCGCCTCCCGGTCGTGCAGTTTGCCGCCGGCGGCGTGGCCACCCCCGCGGACGCCGCCCTGATGATGCAGCTCGGGTGCGACGGGGTCTTCGTCGGCTCCGGCATCTTCAAGAGCGGCGACCCGGCGCGTCGCGCCCGCGCCATCGTGCAGGCTGTGACGCACTACAGCGACCCGGAGATCCTGGCCAACGTCAGCGCCGGGCTCGGGGAGGCCATGGTGGGGATCAACCTGTCCGACCCCGGCGTGGAGCGCTTCGCCGCTCGATCCCAGTAGCTTCATACCTTGTTGCCAAGTTGGTGCCATGGATCGTCGTCGTAATAACTCGAATCTGGCTTGCATCATGTGTCGTTTTGTTCCTCTACTCTAGGTGCATCATGTATTATCCAGCAGTACTATCTTGGGTGTTGGTTGCCAGTTGAGATCAGCTGAGGGATTTTGCTCTTCAAGTGCTATGCTCTCGTTTGATGTTGGTTGCCCGTGTTTGTCCAAAACTGGAGTGCGGAGATTGATTGTTTTGTTGGAGATGGCGAAATTGACTGGTCTTGGTGTTGGTTTCCCTAGCCTGACCAGACAACAAAATCCCTGTTTCCATCTTACACCTATGTACTATCCCACGTCTAGATATATCTGTTTGGGCGGCAAGTAATTTTGCACGGAGGAACTACTTGATTACATACCGTACTAGTAAACGGAGGATTACAGCCTCACCAGATTCCTACCCGCTACTTGTAGCAACGAAGCTCTGCTCGGTAGTACTAGTAAACACTAGTGATTTCCCGTGCTGTTGGGTTGCCGCTGGATGCGCCTACCGCCCCGGGCAAGGCGGTCCCATCAGAAAGCAGGATCACTCGTGGTGCAGGCCCTCTCTTTCTTGGACGATGGCTCATGATTTCTTTCCTGTTTTGCGGGGAAATGGTCCATGCTTTCCATCCATTAGCATGGACAAACCAAATTCGTTAATTGGACGCACCAACCATAAATACTGTGGTTGATCAAAGTTTTGATGATTAGCATAGTGCCGTTGATTTGGCTGTGTGCATATAGAGGCCGGGTGTGGGGAGTAAACTTGTTGTTCGTCAATAAAAACGCACAAAGACATACTCCAACAGTTGATCAGCTGCTCACGATTATAAGTACCCCTGTAAAGAAAAGAAATATAAGAGCGTTTATATCACTACTTATCTAAACACTCTGATATTTATTTACAGAGTGAGTAACAACCAAGAGGCTCAGCTGAGCACATTGGTGGATAAGCTGGCAGGACATTTGCCCACCAAGAGCGGCCGTTTGATCTTGGTGCAGTCTGTTGTGTGCAATACCGATTCATGCGATGACGGCTCTTGAGCTGCCGCAGAAGATGATTACGGCGATGAACAAAATTTGTTGAGGGTTCCTTTGGTGCGCCAAAGCGTAGGCCAATGGCAGGCAATGTGTGGTGGCCTGGGAGCATGTGTGCTCACCCAAGTGGGCAGGTGGACTCGGCATCCCAAACCTAAGATTGATTAATATAGCGATGCAATCTCGATGGTCGTGGTTACAAAGATCGGACGCGTCGAGACCATGGGCAGAATTCAACATCAATGTCGTGGAGGAATCCATGCAACTGTACCGAGCGGCAGCAAAATCGACTGTACATGACGGGAGGTCGACCATGTTTTGGGAGGATCAATGGCTACATGGGCTGAGAGTGCAGGAGATAGCGCCCAACTTATATAACGTGGTGGCCAAGCATGCAAGATCCACGAGCACAGTCCAGCAGGCCCTGGAGGAGGGCACTTGGGCAGCTGGCGTCGGCCCAGAACTCTCGACGGATCTGTTACAAGAGTACTTTGAACTATGGACGAGAGTGGACAGCTTCGAGCTACACCCAACACAGGCAGATACTGTTACCTACGCATGGGAGTCCAACGGGTGACATCACAACAATTCGGCATATGACGCGAGGTTCTGGGGACGAGAGGTCATTCCCACGGCAGATTTCACTTGGAGATCCGGTGTGCCCTTGCAGTGTTAGTTCTTCTCATGGCTGGCCCTAAAGAATAGGTGTTGGACCTCGGTCATGTTAGAGGAAGAAGGGATTCAACACACATGCATTAGCTCAGAGGCTGGGTATATATACAGTTACATGACCGCAGCCACGGCTAGATCGTGTGCCACTACTCTTGCCACTACGCCCACTACAGGCACTACCATGGTCTGTCCACAAACACAACCACACGCACACATGCGCTGGCAACACACGCACACACACGCAGACTATGTCTGCTGACACCCCTCGCAGTCGTGACGTCGTCGGAGGAGACGCAAAGACTGGAGCGGAATTCTCTGAAGATGTCTGATGGCAGCCCCTTCGTCATCACGTCGGTGAACTGCTGTCGTGTGGGGACATGCAGGACGCGGAACTCGCCCAACGCGACGCGTTCGCGGACGAAATGGATGTCGAGCTCGACGTGCTTCGTGCGTCGGTGATGAACGGGGTTGCTGGAGAGGTAGACAGCCGAGATGTTGTCGCAGAAGACCAGTGTGGCGGAGCGCACTGGGCAGAGCAGCTCACCGAGGAGCTGCCGAAGCCAGACACACTCGGCAACTGCATTCGCCACGGCGCGGTACTCAGCTTCCGCGCTGGAACGGGACACGGTAGCTTGGCGCTTGGACGACCAGCTGACAAGGGCATCGCCGAGGTAGACGCAGAATCCAGAAGTGGAGCGACGCGTATCCGGGCAGCCGGCCCAGTCCGTGTCAGTGTAGGCGCGTAGGTCGAGGTTCATCGAGGCATGAAGATGGAGGCCAAGGCCAGGCGAGCCCCGAACGTAGCGAAGGACACGTTTGAGCAGAGCCAGGTGCCCAGCCCGCGGATCGTGCATGTGCAGGCATACTTGCTGCATAGCATATGCCAGCTCGGGCCGGGTGATCGTGAGGTACTGCAGAGCACCCGCCAGACTGCGATAGGCAGTGGGATCATCGACGGGCGGCCCATCGGCAGCAGGCAGCTTGGCCTTGGTGTCGACTGGAGTAGCTACGGGCTTGCAGGTGTCCATGCCGGCGCGCTCGAGGATGTCGTCCGCGTACTGCTGCTGGGAGAGGAAGAATCCTGACGGCGAGCGAGTGACATGAATGCCAAGGAAGTAGTGCAGTTCGCCGAGGTCCTTCATGGCGAACTCGCCGGTGAGCTTGGTGACGATGCGGTGAAGGAGCGCAGCACTTGATGCAGTAAGGACGATATCATCCACATACAGCAGCAAGAACGCAGCGTCCGCGCCGCTCTGGTACATGAACAAGGAGCTGTCGGAGCGCGTGGCGCGGAAGCCGATCGTACTGACGAACCCGGCGAAGCGCAAAAACCATGCCCGTGGCGCTTGTTTCAGGCCATACAGGGACTTGACAAGCTTGCAGACATGGTCAGGTTTGGCAGCATCAACAAAGCCGGCAGGCTGCAGGCAGTAGACTTCCTCGCGCAAATCGCTGTGAAGGAAGGCGTTCTTCACGTCGAGCTGATGAACGGGCCAGCTCCGGGAGGCAGCAATCGTCAGGACGGTGTGGATCGTTGCCGGCTTGACGACAGGCGAAAAAGTCTCGCCATAGTCGACACCCGGGCGCTGACGGAAACCGCGAACAACCCACCTGGCCTTGTACCGTTCGAGCGAGCCATCCGCGCGAGTTTCGTGGCGGTAAATCCATTTGCCCATGATGAGGTTAGCACGGGGCGGACGGGGAACCAGCTCCCAGGTGCGGTTACTGACAAGAGCAGTGTACTCCTCGCGCATGGCAGAGAGCCAGTTGGGATCACGGAGCGCGGCGCGAACCGATGTGGGAAGGGGGAGGCTCCGGCAGGTGGCGCGGTGTCGATGACACAAGCGTAGTCGCGTGCATAGCGCAGGTTAGGCCGAAAGACGCCAGCGCGCGCGCGTGACAATGCCAGGAGGTGGAGAGGGAGCGAGGGGCAGCATGGAGCCTGCAGACGAGGAACCAGTCGAGCTCGACAGGGAAGCGCGCACAGAAGATCCCGCCGGATTTAAATCAGGGGGGTGCGCGGGACGAGACGAGGTACCCGGGCCGTCAGATGGTGATCTGGCGACGGAGCTTAAAGCAGGGGAGCGCGCGCGTGCGGAGGAGGCGGCGGGACCGCTGGATGGCGATCCAGCCGCTCCAGTCGAACCGAGACTCGGCGCGGGTGGTGAGCATGCATCATCAGTGGATGCGAGTGATCGCGAAGGCGGACAGAGCCCGCCAGTGAGAAGTGGTGAGATGGGAGGTGGACAAGGTGGTGCGGCGGCGACGGGCGATGGGTTGGCAAATGGGAAGGTGTGTTCATTAAACCGCACGTGCCGCGAGGTAAGAACGCGCCCTGAGGCGCGATCGAAACAACGATAGACGCGGTGATCCGACGAGTAGCCAAGGAAGACGCAGGCGATCGAGCGATGATCAAGCTTGTGACGAGAGGTGGTGAAGGTGTTGGGGTAGCACAAACACCCGAAGACGCGGAGAGGAGCGTAATCAGGCGCAACTCCAGGAAGGAGCTCGTGCGGCGTCGTGGGTGAACTGGCGCGACAGGGCCGCCAATTCAGAAGGAAGGTGGACGTGCTAAGGGCCTCGGCCCAGAATCGCGGCGGCATGGATGAGTTAAACAGCAGAGCACGGACGCCATCATTGAGTGTGCGCAAGATCCGCTCAGCTTTGCCGTTCTGTTGGCTCGTATAAGGACAGGAGAGGCGTAGGATGGTGCCGTGAGTGGCGAGGAGAGAGCGAGTGGAAGCGTTGTCAAACTCGCGGCCATTATCCGTTTGCAATGCAAGGAGAGGACGCTCAAATTGAGTCTGCACATATGCATAAAACTGAACGAGGACAGACAAGGCTTCAGACTTGTGTCGTAAAGGGAAAGTCCATACATAGTGCGTGTAATCATCAAGAATTACAAGGTAGAATTGGTAGCCAGAGACACTGGTGACAGGAGAAGTCCAGACATCTAGATGCAACAATTGAAAAGGAAAGAAACTACGACTATGTGCTTGCTGGAAGGGAAGGCGCGTGTTTTTTCCCAGACGACACGCGTGGCAGGAGTGTGGCGAGGACGGGTTGCAGGCGAACTTGAGGCCGGCGATCGGAGCGCGCCCGGGGTGACCCTACCGTTGATGCCAGAGATCAGTGGTGACTGCACCGGCGAACGGGAGAGCGGGGCGAGACGAGGCGCCTGTCACTCGATAGAGATCGCCCTCGGAATCACTGCGGAGAATCACCATCCGGGTGCGGAGGTCCTTCACAGAAAAACCAAACTCATCAAATTCTACTGAAACTGAATTTTCGCGACATAGTTGGCGGACATACAGCAGGTTTTTGATGAGAGAGGGGGTAAGAAGAACACTACAGAGGGTGAGGGGAGTGGTGGTTGTGGGAAGGGAACCAGTGCCGACGTGGGTGATGGGAAGATGTGTGCCGTCGCCGACAATGACGACAGTGTGAGAGGAGGAGGGACGAAGAGAGGAGAGTGTACCCGGGTTCAACGCCATATGCGCTGCAGCGCCTGAATCAAGGTACCAGTCGGAGGTGCTGCCTGACGATGATGGCCCGGAGGTGGCGCTGTGCAGGGCCGCCTGGAGCGACGCCATGTCCCACGCAGGCTGCGGCTGTGGGGGAGGAGGCGGAGCTGGGGCGTAGGCGTAGGGCGGCGGAGCACCCCCCCGTAACCGTAGGCGGGGTAGGTGGGTGGTGCGGTCGGCACGACCATCATAGCCTGTTGATGCGGAGTGCCAGGACGTGGCCCGAGAACCCCGGCGCCAGGTGCACGCCAGGCGACCGGCCAGGCCTGGACGAGGCCGGTCCAGGAGTTCGCGCCCGGTGCAGGAGCAGGATAGCCCGGCGGAGGACGGGGCGGCTGCGGCCCAGCGGAGCTAGAGGGGTGTGAACTGGGTTGGAGTTCATGGCAGCGGAAGAAGGATCGTGCGCGAGAGGAGCATCCTTTGCTCTGATACCATGTAGAAGTTCATGCTCTAGCCAATGCAACCAAAAGACCGATCTAATGAAAGAGACTAGGCAGCACATTATACATCAACACTTCCCCTCATGTGTGGCTCCCTCAGGCCTAAACGTGGACCGAAAGTGGGCTGCAATTTAATTGGGGAAAACTTTGTTTTTGCCACTCTAGTTTTTGCCAACTTTGCTTATGCCACTCTAGAATTTGACATCTCACTTTTGCCACTCTTAGCTTTTCACAATACATCACAAATGCCATTTCGTGGCAAAAACGATAATTTTTTATTTCACTTTTGCCACTCTTAGCTTTTGACATGTATCACAATTGCCACTCTAAATTTTTTGCTTTTGCCACGGAATGGCAAAAGTGATATATTGTCAAAAGCTAAGAGTGGCAAAAGTGAAATGTCAAATTCTAGAGTGGCATAAGCAAAGTTGGCAAAAACTAGAGTGGCAAAAACAAAGTTTTCCCATTTAATTGCGCTAGCCGGGTCTTGAACTCAAGACCTCTTGGCTCTGATACCATGTTAGAGGAAGAAGGGATTCAACACACATGCATTAGCTCAAAGGCTGGGTTTATATACAGTTACATGACCGCAGCCACGGCTAGATCGTGTGCCATTACTCTTGCCACTACGCCCACTACAGGAACTACCATGGTCTGTCCACAAACACAACCACATGCACACATGCGTTGGCAACACACGCACACACATGCAGACTATGTCTGCTGACAGGCCAGACTAGCGCGACGTGGCCTCGATCACCAGTCAGCATGCCCCTTCTGCGACTGTTGGGGATATGACCCCACAATATAACCCGTCCTGAGAGGGTCAGGCCAAGTCATTGGAGACTCCTAGGGCTAGGCCTTAGATGGGCCAGGATGATTAAGATACAAGACTAGAAGGGCGGTTCACAAGATGGGCCGGCTTAGGACCCGAAGCCAAGAGGCGGCAGGCGGCCTGGAGGTGTAAGCCGCCATACAATGTCTCGTCATAGAAGGTAAGGCGACTTAGAGTTAGGCGCGGTCACGGATCATGACTCGACCCGGATTCTTGTAAGCTGAGGCCTCGACCTGTATATAAAGGCGAGTCCCCGGCACAGAATAGGGCAAGTTACAATCAATCGATAGCTAGGTTAAGCGAATCCGCTTCCTTGTAATCGATACTCAAGCAATAAGCAGAAAATCAGGAGTAGGCTTTTACCTCCACCGTGAGGGGTCGAACCTGGGTAAATCGTGTCTCCCGTCCCTCTCAACCCCGACAAGCTAATCATCTAGTTGCGATGGCCTCACGACTAAGTCCTGACACTAGGACATCTACCGTGAAAAAACCACGACAGTTGGTGCGCACCATGGGGCCAGGGCATGGTGGTTTCCAGTTCTTGAAGGGCTCTTTCCCAAGGATCGAGGAATACGCCTTGGGCAGGATGACCAAGAGTCGCCACGACAAGCTCTACATCGACGACGCTGGCTGGGGCCCCGAGGCCGACTCAGTCGAGTACGGGTACCATGTCCCCTTCGGCGGAATCCATGTCTTCATCCGAAAGATCGGTGGATCTAAGCCCGAACCGGACATCTACACCGACATCGTCGAGCCGTCTCGGTGCATGCAACCCGCCCGGTTCCAGGCCAGTCGAAAGCACGCTTTCATGGGCTTCACGCAAGGTGTGGAACTTGCGGAAAATTCTGAATCTGGAGGAGAGACTCTCATCTACTAAGGTGATGAGTCCTCGACTGGATAGACGAAGTCAATCTACCAGCTCCAAGACGGCGGGCTCGGGGGCTGTTCCGATGGTGATAGTATTCCGGACCCCTACAAGCCATCATGCTGAGCCGCCATCTTCATGGCAGGCACGACGCCGACTCTCAACAACACAACGGCCAGAGCAACAGCAGCGATTGACCCCTCAGGATCCGGCTCAGCCAAGCCTCCGGCTCAAGTCTTATCTAAGTTAATGGATTCTTTGCCAACCTTAATGGGATTGAGCTCACGGCGGAGAACCAGGGGGGGGGAGGGCGCAACGCAAAGATAGCGAAGCTTAGGGAGCAGATGACCAAGGCCCAAGAAGATATCAATGCTGAAAACACCCGGATGGCAACAGTGTAGGCTCAAATTAATGCTGGGTCGGAGCGCCTGAAAGCAGAAGCCTGGCGTTTAAGTTTGAATCAAAACGTCTCCAATGCAGTCCTTCGGAGGAGGCACTAGACCTGTTTGCCCTTAAATTATGGACCCATGAATTTATTTAACACACTAGGGGTGGGATCGAGTACTCCAGGAGCATCGGTTATACCCCCAACCACAGAGGTGCCCGGGAATAGGGCGGTGACTCTGCCTCGTCAGCCAGAGCTGACCAGCAGGGGCCATACCCTGCCTCAGCATTTCGCAACACCGCCGGGTCACTTTTCTAATCCAGTGGATAACATGGTAGCAGCGGCTACCTGGCTCAATGTGCTCCCTATTATTGGTGAGCCCCCATCAAAGTGGAAGCATGTAATGCCATTGAGCTTCTTCAAATGGCGATTGCGCAACAAGAAAAGTACTCATACAGTCATGATCGTGTGCACTCAACTCCCCTCCCAAGTCGTAGTTATAGTCAGCATGTTGAGTCACCCGCGATCTCCAGCAGTGAGTGACGTCGTAACCCGCTCTAGGTTAACTGCCGCTCAATCCGAGGATAGATGCTCAAGCAATTGTTGACGATGTAAGAGCCCGTCGAGGGGCAGAAGCAGCAGACCAGGGGGCTTATCAGCAGCCTCCGGTTATTCCTTCAGCCTCGATAGGTGCAGGGTCAAGTGCTAGAACCATTGTAGTCCCGTGCGTAGTGCCGGCTTTACTAAACGAGTGCTTACCCAAGGATTTTAAAGGCCCTTGCAAGGTGCCCAATTACACGGCGGATCTCCCTCCGGAGGTGTGGGTTGAAAGTTACGAGCTAGCCATGGAGATGTTGGACGTCAGTGACACCGTCTGTGCCAAATATTTCACTGTGATGTTGGAAGGGCCGTCTCGTACATGGTTAAAGAATCTGGCCCCCAATTATATCAATACCTTAGTGGAGTTGAAGGACAACTTTATCAAGAACTTCCAAGGAACTTGTAAGCAGCCAATTATAATTGTTGATTTGGAGCACTGAGCGAGAAGATGAGTCGGCTCATCATTGGGCTCGCCAGGTTGCGACCATTATTCATTCTTCAGAAAGTATTGGGGCGGCTCAAGCTATGCTGCTCTTAGAGAAAAACTATCACTTTGACCCCAATAAGAAGAAGCTAGGGCGGCTTAAGCGTATTGTACATATATGGGCAAGCTTATAGATGTACTTACCAGGTATGGCGACTCTGATACTACCAAAGATCCGGGTTCTAATGATGATAAATCTGGTAAAGGCAAGAAAAACAGCAGGGGCAAGGGCCAGCAGCAACATGCCTCGGCTCAGCATGGTAATCAGAATAACCAAGGCAATGGGGGACGCGTAAGTACTCCGATGGCGGGTCAGATTTTGTGGCTAACACCAACGTGGGTTTAAGAATCAACGTCGTAATGGTAATGGCAAGCCGCCTTTAAGTGGAGGAAAGCCCATCAATCTTGAGTCAATGCTCAATGACCCCTGTCCAAAACACAGTTATCCCAACAAGCCGTCTACTCATGCCTGGAAGGATTGTTATATCACGCGGGAATTTAGGAACCAGAATCTTTAGCGGCAGCATGGTAATAATAATGGGCCTCCTGGCGGGCCAGGTTCCTTTTTTCAAGGTTCCGGATTTAGTGGTGGCAGCTCAAATTCTGGCTATCAGGGTCAAGGTAACCATGGTGGTAGTCTGGTCAGGGTAATTAGTAGCAGAATCAGTCTGGATATTAGTGTAATTCGAAGCAACCTAATGGTGGCCAGTATCACGTCTTCACTACGAACACGTGCAAGCATGACCGGAAGGTCCATAAGCGAGTAGTCAACACGACTGAGCCGGCAGTACCTCAGTACTTAAGGTGGTCAAAACAGATGATAACATGGAGTCGGGCGGATCACCTGCCCCGGGTTGATGATCTAGGTCATCTAGCCCTGGTGGTAGCCCCTCAAGTGGGCGGTTATAAATTTACAAAGGCACTTATGGATGGTGGCAGCAGCATCAACATATTTTACTAAGATACTTTTCGTCGGATGAGTTTGACCGACAAGGACCCCAAGCCGTCTTCCATAGTCTTTCATGGAGTGGTGCCTGGAAAGTCAGCTTACCCTGTTGGCAAGATATCACTGGAAGTGGCCTTCGGTGATGAGTACAATTATAGAGCAGAGACACTGTAGTTTGAGGTAGTTAAGATCAAAAGTCCATATCATGCCCTGTTTGGACGGCCGGCTTATGCCAAGTTCATGGCTCGCCCTTGTTATGTCTATTTGCTGCTGATAACCCACACGTGTAGGGGATCATTTGCAGTCTTCTTTGATAAATAAGAGTGTCGAACCCAAGGAGGAGCTAAAGGTAGAACAAATATTCCCTCAAGTTCTATCGACCACCGACACAACTCTACGCACACTTAACGTCCGCTTTACCTAGAACAAGGTACTTTGCGAGAATAAAACTACGAATAAATTGTGAGATAATAAAAGTAGATAGCTTTTTTCAACAGGAAAGTCATTTGTCCCTAGGCAATCGATAACTAGAACGGTAATCATTCTTGCGTTCTATATGAGGGAGAGGCATGAGCTAACATACTTTTTCTACTTGGATCATATGCACTTATAATTGGAATTCTAGCAAGCATCCGCAGCTACTAAAGATCATTAAGGTCATAAAACCCAACCATAGCATTAAGTATCAAGTCCTCTTTATCCCATACGCAATGACCCCAAATCTCGGATACGTGCTTCTGTCACTCACATCACCCACCATAAGCGAACCAAGAACGTATTGCAGCACCCTACAGTGGGGATACCGCCGTTTGTGCGACACAGAGGGCACCGTAGGACAACACCAAAATAAAATATACAATTCAAACCAATCATGATCATCTATCAACCCATAGGACAAAACAGATCTACTCAAACATCATAGGATAACCATATATCATTGGGAAATAATATATAGTGTTGAGCACCATGTTTAAGTAGAGATTACAATGGGGGAAAGAGGTGTTACACCACTGCATGGAGGGGAGAAAGTTGGTGTTGACGGTAGCAAGGTTGTTGATGTAGATCGTCATCACGATCCTAGCCCTGGCGGTACTCCGGCGCCACCGGGATAGAGGGGGAGAGATCCCCCTCCTTCTTCCTTGGCCTCCCCCTAGATGGGAGGAGAGTTCCCCCTCATGTCCATGGCCTCCATGGCAGTGGAGGGGCGGGAGCCCCTCCGAGATTGGATCTCCCTCTCTGTTATCTAGTGTTTCGCGTTTTCTCGACCTGGCCGAAAACCGTTTCTTAAATATCCGTAGATACGTAAATCCGATTGCACTATTAACACAATTTTTTTCTGAATATAAGCTTCCTTGCACCCGAAGTAGAGCTCCAACTAGCGTTCGAGGAGGGCACAACCCACCACCACGCGCCTGGGCTGCCTGACGTGCCCAGGTGTCTTGTGGTGGCTATGGGCCCCCGTTTGTGTTGATTCCACCTCCAAAAAATCACAAATATTCCAAAATAATTCTCCATAAATTTTTATCACGATTGGACTTCGTTTGATGTGGATATTCTGCGAAGCAAATAAACATGCAAAAAACAGGAACTGGCATTGGGCACTAGATCAATAGGTTAGTCCAATAAATTATATAAAATTGTTGCCAAAAGTATGTAAAAGTTTTACAATATTGGCACAGAACAATACAAAATTATAGATACGACAGAGACGTATCAGCATCCCCAAGCCTAATTCCTGCTCATCCTCGAGTAGGTAAATGATAAAAAAGATATTTTTTGATGCAGAATGCTACCTGGCATAGTCTTGATAATATATCTAATCATGGCATGAGTATTAAGACACGAGCGATTCAAAGCAATAGTCTATAATTTGACATAAAGAAATCAATACTCAGGAATCCCGACAAATAATCATGTCTTTCAAAATATCAATGCTAAAGAACGCTATCCCTAAAAAATCATATAGTCTTGTCATGCTCTGTCTTCTTAACACAAAGTATTTATCATGCACAACCCCGATGACAAGCCAAGCAATTGGTTCATAATTTTTAACGCACTTCAGCATTTTCAACCCTCATGCAATACATGAGCACTAGCCATGGATATAACACTATGCGTGAAATAGAGTATGATAGGGGTAAATATAAAGAAGATAAAAAGTAAGAAAGTCTCACATCGACGCGGCTGACCAACGGGCTACGGAGATGCCCATCAATTGATATCAATGTGCAGAGTAGGGATTGCCATGCAACGTATGCACTAAGAGCTATAAGTGTGTGAAAGCTCAATATGAAAACTAAGTGGGTGTGCATCTAACTCTATAATGAAAAATTCCCACTAGTATATGAAAGTGAAAACATAAGAGACTCTCTATATGAAAAACATTGTTCTACTTTGAAGCACAAGAGTGGAATTAGCATGCCCCTTCTCTCTTTGTCTTTTTTTTCTTTTTTCTTTTTTTCTCACTTTGTCTGGAGTCTCATCCCGACTGGTGGGGGAATCATAGCTCCATCATCCTTTCCTCACTGGGGCAATGGTCTAATAATGAATAATGATGGTCATCACACTTCTATTTTCTTAAAACTCAAAAGAAATAAAAATTACAACTCGATACCTAGAACAAAGTATGACTATATATGAATGCCTCTGGCAGTGTACCAGAATGTGCAATGATCTAGCGTAACAACGATATCAAAAAACGGACAAGCCATGGAAATATCATGCTAGCTATCTTACGATCATGCAAAGCAATATGACAATGAATACTCAAGTCATCAAAACGGAAGCGGTGGAAGTTACTTCACAATATATCTCGGAATGGCTATGGAAGGGCCCTAATAGGTAGGTATGGTGGTTATTTTGAGGAAGATACAATAAGGCTTATGTGTGATAGAGTGTATCATACCACAGGGTTCCAATGCACCGGCGAATTTTGCACCGACTCTCGAGGTGAGAAAGGGCAATGCACGGTACCGAAGAGGCTAGCAGATTGCGGAAAGGTAAGAGTGCGTATAATCCATGGACCCACATTAGTCATAAAGAACTCATATACTTATTGCAAAATTTTATTAGCCCTCAAAGCAAAGTACTACTACGCATGCCCCTAGGGGGATAGATTGGTAGGAAAAGACCATCGCTCGTCCCCGACCGCCACTCATAAGGAAGACAATCAATAATAAATCATGCTCCAACTTCATAGCATAACGAGAGACTATACGTGCATGCTTCTGGAATCACAAACCTTAACGCCAATATTATTACAACCGCCTACTAGTACCTCCCACATATTCCATCTCTATATCGCAAAACTATTGCAAGGAATCAAACATATCATATTCAGTGATCCATAAGTTTTATGTAGGATTTTATGACTAACCATGCGAATTGGTCAAATTCCTGTTGACTCTCTAAATAGATATAAGTGAAGCACGAGAGTTTAATTCTTTCTAAAAAATACCATGCTCTAATAAATATAAGTGAAGCAAAAGAGCATTCTTCAAATAATGATTTTCCATGTGAAGAGAAACAGGCAATCGAAACTTCAAATGATATAAGCGAAGCACATGAAGCATTCTATAAAGCCATACTAAAAAATTATAAGTGAAGTGCAATGAGCATTCTATAAATCAACCATGGACTATGTTATACTAGCATGGTGCATACAAGAAAAGTGAAACTAAACGCAAAAGACGCTCCAATATTTACACATATCACATGAACAAAGCGAAAACAAAAACATACCGATACTTGTTGAAGAAAGATGTGATGCCTTTCGGGGCATCCCCAAGCTTAGACACTTGAGTCTCCTTGGATATTTACTTGGGGTGCCTTGAGCATCCCCAAGCTTGAATCTTGCCTCTCCTGCTTCTCCTCATATCAAGATCTCCTCGATCTTTGATCACTTCATCCACACAAAACTCAACAGAAAGCTCGGTAAGATCCGTTAGTATAATAAAGCAAATCAATACTTTAAGTACTGTTGCAAACCAATTCATATTTTGTTTTTGCATTGTAGCTACTGTTTATAACTTCTCCATGGCTTATACCACCGATAGAATCGATAGTTTCATCAAAACAAGCAAAACAATGCATCAAAAAATTGAATTTGTCAAAAACAGGGCAGTCTGTAGTAATCTGAACTTTGACCATACTTCTGTAATTCCACAAATTCTGAAAAATTAGAACAAAATAAACATTTTTCATAGCAATACGGTTTAAAAATTTCAGAAACTTTTGACGCTGAGTAAAAAATGTAAAATCGCGCACTACAGCCAAAGTTTCTGTTTTTACACCGCACATACCAACAAGCAATCTAATTATCCCAAAGGTAAATCTTGCCACATTATGTTTAGAATACAACGGACTCACAAAGTTTTCATGGGCATGAACAAATTTCAAGGCTAGCTCCCACTTTAACAATGCTCGTCTCTCTCACTTTCACTTTTCTTTTGTGAAGTTTTAAGTTCCCCTCTATATTTTTTTGTTTTTAAACTTTAAAAATCACACAACAGAATAAAATGACTCCCTAAAACTTCTGGGTTGTCTCCCTAGCAGTGCTTTCTTTAAATCCATTAAGCTAGGCATAAAGTGCTCAAGTGATGGATCCACCCTGATCCCAAGGTATATCAAAGCCAATTTTAATTAGCAATGATTTGGAATTTAGTAGTGAGCACAAAGCAACATATATCATGCAATGATAGAGTCTAACTCTCTTCCTATGCATCGACATGTCATACAAGAACAATTCAGGCACATCTAGTAAAGGCCAATACATAGCATAAGCAGTTTCTTGCAACTTTATCATGTTGGAAACATAGAGAGGTGGAGATATAGTTCCTATCTCATAATAATTGCAAGTAGGAGCAGCAAGCGCATGCATATTATATTCATCAAAAATATCATGTGCAACGGTAAAAGGCAACCCATCAATGTAATCCTTAATAAGTGCAAATTTCTCCGATATAGTGTAGTTTGGAGAGTTAAAAAACATAATAGGACTATCATGCATGGGTGCAATAGCAACAATTTTATTCTTAACATAAGGAACTATAGAAAGTTCATCTCCATAAGCATAATTCATATTGGCATCAAGGCCACAAGCATAGCAAGCATCAAGTTCATCAAAAAGGGATATTTCAAATGAATCAATGAGGTCATAGCAATTATCATAGCATTCATACTTTGGTAAGCATGAAGGTAAATTAAATAATGTATGAGTTGAAGAGTTACTCTCATTAGAAGGTGGGCACAAGTAGCTAATCCACTCTTCCTTGTTTTGTTCTTCGCTCTCCTCATCATCTTTTTCATCCAATGAGCTCACAATTTCATCAATTCCTTCTTCCATAGACTCCTACAAAATATTAGTCTCTTCTTGGACAGCGGAGACTTTCTCAATAAATACATCAATATCGGAGTATAGCAAAATTTCCATGTCTATAAACTGAATCATCAAAATATTCATACTTTTCAAACAAAGATTCAATTTCATAAGCACCCTTCAAAGCAACAAATTCTTCTATTCCTTCCAGATCATAGTAATCATATATACCATTAGCATAAGAAGCCAATGTTTCATTATCACTAAATTCACATGAAAAGGGAAGGTGTGGAGCCTTCATCCTAGAGCAACAAGTATAATCATATCCCGAGCATACCAATGCAACATATGAATTTGATCCCATAAATGTTTCCCTTTTTGAATCAAGTGATAATCCCTAAAGTATTCACGTTGATCCAACGTGCCTCCCATTATAAAGATGAATGGGGTTTTCTCAGGATTATCAAAGTAGTGCATAATATTTTTCACATAGCAAGCATCGAGGGTTTTAGGAGGTTCCCCATCTCCATGAGTAGCAAGTACAACTAAATATTTTTGGTGTTTCATGTTCCATATCCATAACTAAAGACAGAGACCAACTTAGAACAGAAAATAAAAACTATTAGTGATAAATCAAACAAGCACACACGACAATATTCACACCACGCTATTGCTCATCGGCAACGGCGCTAGAAAAAGGTCTTGATAACCCACAAGTGTAGGGGGTTGTTTGTAGCCTTCTTTGATAAATAAGAGTGTCGAACCCAACTAGGAGCTAAAGGTAGAACAAATATTCCCTCAAGTTCTGTCGACCATCGATACAACTCTACGCACACTTAACGTCCTTTACCTAGAACAATAATAAAACTAGAAGTACTTTACGAGAATAAAACTATGAATAAATCCCGATATAATAAAAGTAGATAACTTTTGTCAATAGGAAAGTCATTTGTCCCTAGGCAATCGATAACTAGACTGGTAATCATTCTTGCAATTTTATATGAGGGAGAGGCATGAGGTAACATACTTTCTCTACTTGGATCATATGCACTTACGATTGGAACTCTAGCAAGCATCCACAACTACTAAAGATCATTAAGGTCGTAAAACCCAACCATGGCATTAATTATGAAGTCCTCTTTATCCCATACACAATGACCCCCAAACTCGGGTCTGTGCTTCAGTCAGTCACGCCACCCACCATAAGCGAACCATGAACGTATTGCAACACCCTACAACAGGGATCCCTCCGTTTGTGCGACACGAAGGGCATCGTAGTACAACACCAAAATTAAATATAATCCTCAAGCCAATCATGATCATCTATCAACCCATAGGACAAAACAGATCTACTCAAACATCAAAGGACAACCACGTATCATTGGGAAATAATATATAGTGTTGAGCACCATGTTTAAGTAGAGATTATAGCGGGGGAAAGATGTGTTACACTGCTGCATAGTGTTGGAAATATGCCCTAGAGGCAATAATAAAATCATTATTATTATATTTCCTTGTTCATGATAATTGTCTTTATTCATGCTATAATTGTGTTACTCGGAAATCGTAATACATGTGTGAATAACAGACACCAACATGTCCCTAGTGAGCCTCTAGTTGACTAGCTCGTTAATCAACAGATAGTCATGGTTTCCTGACTATGGACACTGGATGTCATTGATAACGAGATCACATCATTGGGAGAATGATGTGATGGACAAGACCCAATCTTAAACATAGCACAAGATCGTATAGTTCGTTTGCTAGAGTTTTCCAATGTCAAAGTATCTTTTCCTTAGACCGTGAGATCGTGTAACTCCCGGATATCGTAGGAGTGCTTTGGGTATGCCAAACGTCACAACGTAACTGGGTGACTATAAAGGTAGACTACGGGTATCTCCGAAAGTGTCTGTTGGGTGACATGGATCAAGACTGGGATTTGTCACTCCGTATGACGGAGAGGTATCACTGGGCCCACTCGGTAATGCATCATCATAATGAGCTCAGAGTGACCAAGTGTCTGGTCACGGGATCATGCATTACGGTACGAGTAAAGTGACTTGCCGGTAACGAGATTGAACGAGGTATTGGGATACCGACGATCGAATCTCGGTCAAGTAACATATCGATAGACAAAGGGAATAGCGTACGGGATTGATTAAATCCTCGACATCGTGGTTCATCCGATGAGATCATCGTGGAGCATGTGGGA
>NC_041387.1:182483351-182503129 GCF_002162155.2 Triticum dicoccoides | reverse complement strand
ATACTTGTGGCACTGCCGCCTTGGTCACATAGGTGTCAAACGCATGAAGAAGCTCCATGCTGATGGACTTTTAGAGTCTCTTGATTATGAATCATTTGACACGTGCGAACCATGCCTTATGGGTAAAATGACCAAGACTCCGTTCTCAGGAACAATGGAGCGAGCAACCGACTTATTGGAAATCATACATACTGATGTGTGCGGTCCGATGAGTGTTGAGGCTCGCGGTGGCTATCATTATGTTCTCACCCTCACTGATGATTTAAGTAGGTATGGGTATATCTACTTAATGAAACACAAGTCTGAAACCTTTGAAAAGTTCAAGGAATTTCAGAGTGAGGTTGAAAATCAACGTGACAGGAAAATCAAGTTTCTACGATCAGATCGTGGAGGAGAATACTTGAGTCACGAGTTTGGGGCACACTTAAGAAAATGTGGAATAGTTTCACAACTCACGCCGCCTGGAACACCTCAGCGTAATGGTGTGTCCGAACGTCGTAATCGCACTCTGTTAGATATGGTGCGATTTATGATGTCTCTTACCGATTTATCGCTTTCTTTTTGGGGCTATGCTTTAGAGACTGCCGCATTCACTTTAAATAGGGCTCCGTCGAAATCCGTTGAGACGACACCGTATGAATTATGGTTTGGGAAGAAACCTAAGCTGTCGTTTCTAAAAGTATGGGGATGCGATGCTTATGTCAAGAAACTTCAACCTGAAAAGCTCGAACCCAAGTCGGAAAAATGCGTCTTCATAGGATACCTAAAAGAAACTATTGGGTACACCTTCTACCTCAGATCCGAAGGCAAGATCTTTGTTGCCAAGAATGGGTCCTTTCTAGAGAAAGAGTTTCTCTCGAAAGAAGTAAGTGGGAGGAAAGTAGAGCTTGATGAAGTATTACCTCTTGAACCGGAAAATGGCGCAACTCAAGAAAATGTTCCTGAGGTGCCTGCACCGACTAGAGAGGAAGTTAATGACAATGATCAAGATACTTCTGATCAAGCCCCTACTGAAATTCGAAGGTCCACAAGGACACGTTCCGCACCAGAGTGGTACGGCAACCCTGTCTTGGAATCATGCTGTTAGACAACGGTGAACCTTCGAACTATGAAGAAGCGATGGCGGGCCCGGATTCCGACAAATGGCTAGAAGCCATGAAATCCGAGATAGGATCCATGTATGAAAACAAAGTATGGACTTTGACTGACTTGCCCATTGAGCGGCGAGCCATAGAAAATAAATGGATCTTTAAGAGGAAGACAGACGCGGATGGTAATGTGACCATCTATAAAGCTCGGCTTGTCGCTAAGGGTTATCGACAAGTTCAAGGGGTTGACTACGATGAGACTTTCTCACCGGTAGCAAAGCTGAAGTCCGTCCGAATCATGTTAGCAATTGCCGCATTCTATGATTACGAAATATGGCAAATGGACGTCAAAACGGCATTCCTTAATGGTTTCCTTAAGGAAGAATTGTATATGGTACAGCCGGAAGGTTTTGTCGATCCTAAGAATGCTGACAAAGTGTGCAAGCTCCAACGCTCGATTTATGGGCTGGTGCAAGCATCTCGGAGTTGGAACATTCGCTTTGATGAGATGATCAAAGCGTTTGGGTTTACACAGACTTATGGAGAAGCCTGCGTTTACAAGAAAGTGAGTGGGAGCTCTGTAGCATTTCTCATATTATATGTAGATGACATACTGTTGATGGGAAATGATATAGAACTCTTGGACAACATCAAGGCCTACTTGAATAAAAGTTTTTCAATGAAGGACCTTGGAGAAGCTGCTTATATATTAGGCATCAAAATCTATAGAGATAGATCGAGACGCCTCATAGGTCTTTCACAAAGCACATACCTTGATAAGATATTGAAGAAGTTCAATATGGATCAATCCAAGAAGGGGTTCTTACCTGTGTTACAAGGTATGAAATTGAGCTCAGCTCAATGTCCGACCACGGCAGAAGATATAGAAGAGATGAGCGTCATCCCCTATGCCTCAGCCATAGGTTCTATTATGTATGCCATGCTGTGTACCAGACCTGATGTTAACCTTGCCGTCAGTTTGGTAGGAAGGTACCAAAGTAATCCCGGCAAGGAACACTGGACAGCGGTCAAGAATATCCTGAAGTACCTGAAAAGGACTAAGGAAATGTTTCTCGTTTATGGAGGTGACGAAGAGCTCGTCGTAAAGGGTTACGTCGACGCTAGCTTCGACATAGATCTGGATGACTCTAAGTCACAAACCGGATACGTGTATATTTTGAATGGTGGGGCAGTAAGCTGGTGCAGTTGCAAGCAAAGCATCGTGGCGGGATCTACATGTGAAGCGGAGTACATGGCAGCCTCGGAGGCAGCACATGAAGCAATATGGGTGAAGGAGTTCATCACCGACCTAGGAGTCATACCCAATGCGTCGGGGCCGATCAAGCTCTTCTGTGACAACACTGGAGCTATTGCACTTGCCAAAGAGCCCAGGTTTCACAAGAAGACAAGGCACATCAAGCGTCGCTTCAACTCCATTCGTGAAAATGTTCAAGATGGAGACATAGAGATTTGTAAAGTACATACGGACCTGAATGTAGCAGATCCGTTGACTAAACCTCTCCCTAGAGCAAAACATGATCAACACCAGAATTCCATGGGTGTTCGATTCATCACAATGTAACTAGATTATTGACTCTAGTGCAAGTGGGAGACTGTTGGAAATATGCCCTAGAGGCAATAATAAAATCATTATTATTATATTTCCTTGTTCATGATAATTGTCTTTATTCATGCTATAATTGTGTTATTCGGAAATCGTAATACATGTGTGAATAACAGACACCAACATGTCCCTAGTGAGCCTCTAGTTGACTAGCTCGTTAATCAACAGATAGTCATGGTTTCCTGACTATGGACACTGGATGTCATTGATAACGAGATCACATCATTGGGAGAATGATGTGATGGACAAGACCCAATCTTAAACATAGCACAAGATCGTATAGTTCGTTTGCTAGAGTTTTCCAATGTCAAAGTATCTTTTCCTTAGGCCATGAGATCGTGTAACTCTCGGATACCGTAGGAGTGCTTTGGGTATGCCAAACGTCACAACGTAACTGGGTGACTATAAAGGTAGACTACGGGTATCTCCGAAAGTGTCTGTTGGGTGACATGGATCAAGACTGGGATTTGTCACTCCGTATGACGGAGAGGTATCACTGGGCCCACTCGGTAATGCATCATCATAATGAGCTCAGAGTGACCAAGTGTCTGGTCACGGGATCATGCATTACGGTACGAGTAAAGTGACTTGCCGGTAACGAGATTGAACGAGGTATTGGGATACCGACGATCGAATCTCGGTCAAGTAACATATCGATAGACAAAGGGAATAGCGTACGGGATTGATTAAATCCTCGACATCGTGGTTCATCCGATGAGATCATCGTGGAGCATGTGGGAGCCAACATGGGTATCCAGATCCCGCTGTTGGTTATTGACCGGAGAGTCGTCTCGGTCATGTCTGCTTGTCTCCCGAACCCGTAGGGTCTACACACTTAAGGTTCGGTGACGCTAGGGTTATGAAGATATGTATATGCAGAAACCCGAATGTTGTTCGGAGTCCCGGATGAGATCCCGGACGTCACGAGGAGTTCCGGAATGGTCCGGAGGTAAAGAATTATATATAGGAAGTGCTATTTCGGGCATCGGGACAAGTTTCGGGGTTATCGGTATTGTACCGGGACCACCGGAAGGGTCCCGGGGGTCCACCGGGTGGGGCCACCTGTCCCAGGGGGCCACATGGGCTGTAGGGGGTGCGCCTTGGCCATCATGGGCCAAGGGCACCAGCCCCTATAGGCCCATGCGCCTAGGGTTTCCCCCTAGGAGGAGTCCTAGTGGTGGAAGGCACCCCTAGGTGCCTTGGGGGGGAGGGAAACCTCCCCTAGGCCGCCGCCCCCCTAGTAGATCTCATCTACTAGGGCCGGCGCCCCCCTGGCACCCCTATATATAGTGGGGGAGAGGAGGGACTTCATACACCAGCCCCTGGCGCCTCCACCTCCCCCCGTTACGTCTCTCCCTCGTAGTCTCGGCGAAGCCCTGCTGCTGTGACGCCCTGCATCCACCACCACGCCGTCGTGCTGCTGGATCTTCATCAACCTCTCCTCCCCCCTTGCTGGATCAAGAAGGAGGAGACGTCTCCCGTCCCGTACGTGTGTTGAACGCGGAGGTGCCGTCCGTTCGGCGCTGGTCATCGGTGATTTGGATCACGTCGAGTACGACTACATCATCACCGTTCTTTTGAACGCTTCCGCTCGCGATCTACAAAGGTATGTAGATGCATCTAATCACTCGTTGCTAGATGAACTCCTAGATGATCTTGGTGAAACGAGTAGGAAAATTTTTGTTTTCTGCAACGTTCCCCAGCACATAGAGGAGAGAAAGTTGGTGTTGACAGTAGCAAGGTTGTTGATGTAGATCGCCGTCATGATCCTAGCCCCGGCGGCACTCCGGCACCACCAGGAGAGAGGGGAAGAGAGCCCCCTCATTCTTCTTCTTCCTTGGCCTCCCCCTAGATGGGAGGAGAGTGCCCCCTCTGGTCGATGTCCTCCATGGCGGCAGAGGGGCTGGAGCCCTTCCGAGATTGGATCTCCCTCTCTGTTATCCTCTATTTCGCCTTTTCTCGATCTAGCCAAAAACCGTTTCTTAAATATCCGTAGATACGTAACTCCGATTGCACTGAGATTCTAACACGATTTTTTTCCGGATATAAGCTTCCTTGCGCCCGAAGTAGAGCTCCAATGGACGTTCAAGGAGGGAACAACCCACCACCATGCACCTGGGCTGCCTGGCGCGCCCATTTGTCTTGTGGTGGCTGTGGGCCCCCGTTTGCGTGGATTCCACCTCCCAAAAATCACAAATATTCCAAAATAATTTTTCGTAAATTTTTATCACATTTGGACTTTGTTTGATATGGATATTCTACGAAGCAAAAAAACATGCAAAAACAGGAACTGGCACTAGGCACTTGTTCAATAGGTTAGTCCAATAAATCATATAAATTGTTGCCAAAAGTATGTAAAAGTTGTATAATATTGGGATGGAATAATAAAAAATATAGATACAACGGAGACGTATCAGCAGCTCAAGATGCCAGTGAGGGAATCCTGGATTAGGGGGTCCTCGGACAGCCGGACTATATACTTTGGCCGGACTATTGGACTATGAAGATACAAGATTGAAGACTTTGTCCCGTGTCTAGGTGGGACTCTCCTTTGCGTGGAAGGCAAGCTTGGTAATTCGGATATGTAGATCTCCTTCTCTGTAACCGACTCTGTTTAACCCTAGCCCCCTCCGGTGTCTATATAAACCGGAGGGTTTAGTCTGTAGGACAACAACAATCAGAATCATAGGCTAGCTTCTAGGGTTTAGCCTCTACTTTCTCGTGGTAGATCAACTCTTGTAATACTCATATCATCAAGATCAATCAAGAAGGAAGTAGGGTATTACCTCCATCGAGTGGGCCCGAACCTGGGTAAACATCGTGTCCCCCACCTCCTGTTACCATCAGCCTTAGACGTACAGTTCGGGACCCCCTACCCGAGATCCGCCGGTTTTGACACCGACATTGGTGCTTTCATTGAGAGTTCCACTGTGCCCTCACGATAAGGCTTGATGGCTCGCCTTGTTATCATGGACAACATCACCTCTGGGGGATCCCTGGCTGTAGGCCAGACTCTCCAGCTGGGCGGCTTCGACATGACCACCCGTTCGGCCGCCGCGCCGATGATGACTTCTCAGGTCATCAAGAACAGCCTCCACGTCAGCTCAGAATTCACCGAGCAGATGGATCCAATGGAGCTCTCCTCCCTGAACGAGCTCTTGGATCGCATCGCCACCCTGAGAGTCGCTATGGACTATGATCGGATAGGGCTTAAACCCGACCAAAGGGACATTAACTCTCCGCCGGTCACCCATTAGATAGCGGTGGTGGAGGAACAATGCAGCGATTCTTCCTCTATTTTGAGGACGAACTATGTCCGGATTCCCGAGCTCTCTAAACCGGATACCCGTCTACGGGAGGACATGGCCCAGGCTCCAAACCTAGAATCAGATGACGACCCAGGAAAATTGGGCAGCATCCGAGAGTCCGAGCCGCCAAGCTCGGAAGCTCCTCTGCCCCTGGGTCTCAGATCGGGTCAGGGTTTGGACTTAAGTCTACCCACCCACCCAGGCAGAAGTGATCTTCCCCACATTAGACAAGAGCCCCAAGAGATAGTACATCACTTCTGGGCCAGATTCCTCCTTGTAATGAGCAAGGTTAAGGACTGTCACGAGGAAGACACAATCTCATTCTTTTGCAAAAATTGCACGGACAGGGGAATTCTCAACGCCATAAGTCGTCGTGACATAGCACACTTCGCTGACTTGGCGGCCATAGTACAGAAGTACTGTGCGATGGAAAGCGCATGGAAAACCCAAACAAAATTCTAGGATCCTCCGGCTCTCACTAAACGCCTCGTCTGAACAAAAAGGGTGCACTCTCGCAAGTCACCCGATCCAATTACAAAGAAACCAAAGCCCACTACAGGACGTGGAACCATATTGGAGGGATGGCTCAATGGGCCATGCAAAATTCACAGTACACCGGATACCATACCAACACACAGCCTTAGAGCATGTTGGATACTCTGACAGGTGGCTAAGAGCGGCGAGGATCTCCTCATCAACAATAGCGCAGAGCACCATCCCGCAGAAAATAACAATATAGTACTAACAGTCTTTGAGACTTTCACCTCAAATAAAAGGCGTAAGCAAGCACTCCGCAGCCTCGCCGAAGTCTTCCATGTTGCAACAATAAATTCGTGGAACGACATGACCATAACCTTCAATGCCAGTGACGAACCTCAATTTCGAATAGTCCGAGCACCAGCCGCTTTGGTCCTTAGTCCAATTGTGGATGGCTTCCAGCTTACTAAAGTGCTCATGGACGGTGGCAGTGGATTAAACCTCATCTACAAGGAAACTCTTAACAAAATGGAAATAGACATGAGCTGCATTAAGCAAAGCAGCACGACCTTCAGAGGTATCATCCCTAGTCGGGAGGCACGATGCGCGGGAAAAATCACACTAGATGTGGTATTTGGCACACCGGAGAATTATAGGTCCGAAGAAATCACATTCCAAGTGGCCCCGTTCAGTAGCGGATACCACACCCTGTTAGGGCAGGATGCATTCACGAGCTTCCAAGCTATACCCCATTACGGATACATGAAGCTCAAGATGCCCGGCCCCAATGGAATAATCACTCTAGCTAGTGATCCGGATGTAGCACTCCGCGCAGAAAATAAAACCGCCGCTCTAGCCCTTGAGGCATTATCCAAAGCCCTCGCGGCCGAAGAACTAAATGCGTTGCGCTCCACGGTGGAAGGGACGACGTGATACTCAACAAACGACCCAAGTCCACCTCTTTCACACCAGCGGACAAAATAGTCAAATTCCAGGTCCACCAAACGGACCCTACAAAAACAGCATCCATCGGGGCACAGCCGAGCCCCACAATAGATGCCGCACTGCGAGAGTTCTTGCGCGAGAATGGGACATCTTCGCCTGACATCCTTCAGACATGCCAGGTATCCCACGCAGGCTGGCCGAGCATAGCCTAAACATACTGAAGGGATACAAGCTGGTCAAGCAGACTCTTCGGCGCTTTTCAGAACCTAAGCGACAAGCCATGGGAGAAGAGCTAGCCAAGTTACTCGAGGCCGGATTCATCAGAGAAATAAAACATCCGGACTGGCTAGCAAACCTGGTGATGGTACCAAAGAAGGACAAATCCTGGCACCTATGTGTCGATTTCAAGGACCTCAATAAGGCTTGCCCTAAGGATCCCTTCCCCCTCCCCCGCATCGATCAAATCATCGACGCTACCGCAGGACACGACTCATTGTGCCTCCTCGACTCATACTCCGGATACCATCAAATCAAGATGGCGGAGTCCGATCAAGCCGCAACGGCATTCATCACTCCATATGGCCCCTTCTGTTTTAACACCATGCCTTTCAGGCTCAAAAACGCCGGTGCAACCTATCAACGCATGATTCAGACATGCCTGGAAACACAAATCGGCAAAACGGTGGAGGCATACGTAGACGATATGGTCATCAAAACCAGACACGTCGAATCCTTAATAGACGACTTGAGGCTTATGTTCAACAATCTACGAACATATGACATCAAGCTCAATCCGGAAAAGTGCGTCTTCGGCGTACCTACCGGAAAGCTCTTGGGCTTCATCGTTTCCAATGGAGGAATTGAAGCAAATCTGGCTAAAATTCGAGCTGCGTCACATTTGGCTACCCCAATAGACCTTAAGCAAATCTAGAAATTAACTGAATGCGTGGCTGCCTTAAGCTGCTTTATCTCTCGATTAGGAGAAAAGGCACTACCTCTTTATCGCCTTCTTCGACGCACCGAACACTTCAAGTGGACGGATGCGTCTACGGCCGGACTGGAACAAATAAAAGCCCTCTTGGCCAACAATCCAATCCTGGCCGCGCCAAATATCAACGAACCTATGCTCTTATGTATAGCTGCAACACATCAGGTTGTAAGCGCAGTGCTTGTCGTCGAACGAGAGACTGACGGACATAAGTTCCTTCATCAAAAGCCGGTATACTACGTATCCACTGTCCTCACTCCATGCAAGTCACGGTACCCACATTATCAAAAGATAGCATATGCGATCTTCATGGCATCCCGGAAACTACGACACTACTTTCTAGAGTGTTCAATCACGGTGGCCTCTGAAGTACCCCTTAACGATATAATAAATAACCGTGATGCCATGGGCCGGATTGCAAAATGGGCTATCGAGCTCCTCCCGTTCGACATAACATATAAACCATGGCGAGCCATTAAGTCAAAAGTACTGGCTGACTTTGTCGCCGAATGGACAGAAGCCGAACTCCCTAAAGAATACGGCGCGTACTCCAATTGGATCATGCACTTTGATGGCTCTAAGATGCTGGCTGGTCTGGGGGCAGGCGTTGTCCTGACATCCCCCACCGGAGATACAGTCCAATACGTACTCCAAATACTATACACAGACTCCAACAATGCAGCCAAATACGAGGCTCTGTTGCACGGTCTTCGGATGGCAGTCTCCTTGGGCATTCAATGCCTAGAATTGTGTGGGGATTCGAACCTTGCAATATCTCAAATAAATGGAGACTTCGATGCCAAGGACCCAAAAATGGTGGCTTACCGCAACGTCGTCCTCAAAATGTCAGCTCGGTTCGAGGGGCTCGAATTCCACCATGTGGTCCAGGAAAATAATCAAGCGGCGGATATCCTCGCTCGCATCGGCGCCAAGCGCGACCCCGTCCCACCTAATATCTTCTTGGAACGTCTGTTCAAGCCATCCGTGGTGTGGGAAGGGGAGACCGGCAATACCAGTCAGGATCCAAACACAACCCCAGATCCCGAACACTCTGACGTAATCGGAGGCTCCGCCACTGAAATAACACCTTCGGCCCACGTGATCATGGCTGTCATCGCCCCGTGGACCGAACCCTTCTTAGCCTACTTAAATAGGCAAGAACTCCCTGAGGACCAAAATGAGGCACGTTGGATTGTGCGGCGCTCTAAAGCCTACAAGGTCCACGAGGGAGAGATTTATAAGAAAAGTGCGACTAGAGTGCTCCAAAGATGCATCTCCGAAGAGGAAGGGCGGCAACTCTTGGCCGAAATTCATGCCGGACTCGGAAGCCACCACGCCGCAGCTCAGGACTCGTAAGCAAGGCCTTCCGTACATGTTTCTACTGGCTGACAGCCCGGGCAGACGCACAGGACCTTGTCCAACATTGCGTCGGTTGCCAGCTTTTTGCAAGCCATATGCCACCTACCTCTCTCCAAACAATCCTCATAACTTGGCCCTTTGTAGTCTGGGGGCTCGATATGGTTGGACCCCTTAAAGGAGGAAGCCATAAGAAGAAATACTTGTTGGTCATGGTGGATAAATTCACCAATTGGATAGAAGCCAAACCGGTTAAAACGGCCAAGTCCGGACCAGCGATAGACTTCATATCCAGGGTCATACACCGTTACGGTGTCCCCCACACCATCATCACCGATAACAGCTCAAACTTCATAGCCAACTTGGTGAAAACTTGGTGCGACAAAATGCGCATTAAGCTCGGTTATGCCTCCGTCTATCACCCCCAAACAAACGGTCAAGTCGAACGAGCAAATGGTCTTATTATGAGCGGCATTAAACCCAGACTAGTGTGATCCTTGAAGGAATCAGATACGCACTGGGTCGAGGAGCTCGACTCCGTACTATGGGGGCTGCGGACCACGCCAAATCGCACCACAGGATACACACCATTTTTATGGTGTACGGCGCAGAGGAAGTGCTACCCTGCGATATCATTCATGACTCACCTCGAGTGCGCATGTACGAAGAGAGAGAAGCCGAGTTGGATCGGCAGGACAGTTTAGATGCCCTGGAGGAGAAGCGTGACGTCGCAAAGGCCCGTTCCGCATTCTATCAACAGTAGGCTCGAAGGTAGCAAAGCAGAGAAGTACGGGCCAAAACTTATAACATAGGCGAACTCGTTCTACGCCTACTAGAGAAGAAAAAGGACAAGCTCAAGCCCAAGTGGGAGGGTCCCTTAATCATTGATAAAGTGTTCACTGGAGGAGCATACCGTCTGCATGATGCATCTTATAATCGACTCGAGCCGAACCCATGGAACGCGGCCAGACTCCGAAGATTCTACGCCTAGTGCCGAACTCTGTGTTCGTCTCCTTACCTCCGCCCTTCTTTTTTAAGTTATATCCTCTCTCTCTTTCTCTTTTATTTATATAGCCTTAAAAGCTCCAAGTATGCTTCAACCGCACACTCCTTCCACGCTACGCGCGCTCAATATACCTGGGGGCTTCTTATACAGAAGCTTAATATAATTATCTTATGGGCTTTATGCCCACCACATATGTGTCATTCCTCCATATGTACCTTTTTTCACCATTATATGCATCGATATGACTTAAGTTTTGGCCAAACTGGGTTGCCTGGCTCTTGTGTTTATGCCCTACGTTCCCATTAATTCGGCTAGGGCATAAGGGGAGCACCTCTGTGATTGTTACTGCCGGGTCAGCCGGATGTGTACCTCAGACTGGGTGAAGCTGAAAGCTAGCATTCTTAAGGGAATATTTGATCGGTGAACAAAAGATGTTTCTTACTTATTATAATACATGCCCCCAGATGTTTATATCCTGCGTCGCTTTTCGCAGTTCGAACATGCACATTAATGCATGCATACCCAGGGAAAGGAACCCTTAACGGAACTATTCTCCCTGGAAGATGTTTCTTACTATCCATGTAATATAACATAACTAGTTGGGTACTTGTCTGTTCAAGCACTTATGACCCCTACACCTGGTTTCCACGCGTGCCCCGGTTTTTACATAACTGAGCGGGTATTTGGAACACTCCGAACTGTCGGGTCCAGAGGTTGAAGCGAAAAGGTCCGCCAAGACAAATGATTTACAATCCGGCTAGGGACAAAATATGTCCTTTGAAGTAAAGTCACTTAGACTGACTAAATTCATCTTCTATACCATCCAACAGGCTGTCTAGCCTACAATCCTGTTGGGAATACTTCACGGCTAATGCTACCTGGTCATATACCAGACTAACAGGGATCTCTTTCCCATCTGACCCTATAGGTCCGACCTCGGCCATATGGTTTGGGTCAGCCTTGGTGTATCACGTCTTCACCATGGCCCAGGCTTCCCTTGCACCTTGTCGACAGGCCGATATCTTCCATAATCGGAAGCGCCGCCGCGCTCCCTTGAGCATCTCGACAAGCTCACCCATGCCCCCTGGCAGGGAGGCGGACGGCCACAAGGCCTGGGCAATACCCTGCATCACCTGCCGAATTTGTTCGTGCAGTTGCGAGAGCTCTTGCAAAAGATCGCCTGCAGATCCGGGCATATCCTCTTCGGGATGACCTGTCAGCATACCTACAGACATACTGTTAGCCCGCTTCTTCGCCAAACTCTATAAAGGTTCATTCGAGCACTTACTAAAAATGCCGCATCAAAGCCTCTTATTCTCCTTCACGGAGTTAGCAAGCTGGGCCCGAACATCTTTTAGTTCAATGCCCAGCCGGGTATTCACGTCCTGGAGATCATTTTTCTCCCGTATAACCTTTGTAAGCATGCGCTCGCCAGCCTTTAGCTGTCCTTGAGCATGTTGCTCATCCCCCGATACGATCTTCGGATTACCTCCGGGATTGTCTGCATAATTTATTGTTAGATTTGCATGCATGCCGAATACTAACTGGTATATGTCAGTACATTCTTTTCGATCAAGACAAATATTACGAGATGGGGCCTTCTTGGACTCCTCCATTTCAGCAACTGCGGCCCGCAGCTGGGCTTTGCACTCCTCCAGCTCTTGAGTCAGCCGGGTATTCTTCTCTGTAAGAACCTATGCATACAATCGATCCTTAAATCAGTTGGGCCAACTGTTTCAAGTCTCAGGGGCTACTGATATACATACTTAGCGGATTTTCTTACCTGTATATCCTTTACATACTGGTCCGTGGCTCTGGCGAGGCCATCTTGAGCAGCTCGTATGTACGCGTCCCCTGAGTTGAAGGCATTGAACGCCTCTTCAGAGAAATTAGGGTCGCGTAGTGTGGCCCGTCGGCACCTGTGATTCATGGCGCTCTCCACTTCGGAGTTTATAGCAGATAATCTATCCGCATCCTCTGTAGGAGGACCGTCCAGCGTGGTCCCCGCGTTGACCTCCGCCCTTGAGTCCGGCCTTGGAGTCCGGCTGGTGGAGGCGTGGCCGGCAGGCTCTCCGGATACAGTCTGGCGAGCGCTTTTTCTGCGAGGGAACCATGGACATTGTTATATTTTAAAAGACGATAATTGTGTAGCAGGTTTTTAATCATACCTCTGCAACGGCGTCTTGGTCCTGACCGCCTTCCTTTTAAGCCTACCCGGCTTCCGTGCCCCTTGTTGACGAGTCACCACGGGTTCGGCACGACGTCCCGATGGCCTCCTCTATAAAACGCAGTACATGTGCGGTGGGAAAGGCGCAAAGAGGGGATCTTTCTTGGAAGTTGGGACCCCGGTTTTACTTACATGCGATGCAGGGAGTAGGCCAGGATAATCAGCTATGATGGCCACCAAGGCACCGTCACAGCTTAACTGATAAAATGTCCTATGGACGAGTTCCACAAATATGTCTGGATCTTCTTTAAGTCTGGGTTCGAGGGCCCGTTCGGGGTCCTCTGGCTGTGGAGACGAGCTATGGACCTCCCTCATAGCTTTTCGCAGTTCCTGCTATGAATTGGCAAGGTAAATATTTGTGACGGAGAATGCGGGAAAGACTGGAATAAAAGATAGCAGCTCACCCAGCTTGGGGGGTTGTACATGGAGAATCGATCCCGTGGCTTAATACAGATGAACTCCTCTTCTTCTCCTTTGTACAAATCGGACAATATTTTTGCCAGAGCGGCGGCGGAGTCCGGACCTTTATGGCCGCATCGGGTGGCGTCGTCTTCTCCATTGAAGTGCCACATGGGTTTCCCCCGATATTGAAGTGGCTGCACTCCCCACATTATACATATTGACATAACCTCAATTATTGTCAATCCTGATTTGGCCAGCGTCTTTTTGCTGTCCATCAGGAAAAGGACTTCTCTGTTATCTTCCCCCTGGGGGCTCCGGGGGCGCCAGCTGTGGCGTTTCTTCAATAGGGCATTTGCAAACTCAGGAAGGCCCAACTGAATAGGGTCCGGAAGGGGGCGTCCTTCATATAAAACCACTCTGAAGGCCAGTCTTCAGATGTCTTCTTCGGAATACCGGATAGGTATCCGGTCCCGGCGATGCGCCATATTTTGGCTCCGCCTACTTGATATATCGACCCCTCCTGAGTGCGGGGTACGAGGCAGAATAGCCTCTTCCATAGCTCGAAATGCGCTTCGCAACCCAGAAATAGCTTGTAGAAGGCGACATAGCCTGCAATATGTAGTATGGAGGCAGGAGTAAAGTTATGCAGCTGGAGGCCGTAGAACTCCAGGAGCCTGCGGAGGAACGGATGGATTGGAAATCCGAGTCCCCTCAGCAAATAAGGGACAAAGCATACCCGCTCCCCTTGGATGGGTTGGGAAAACTCTCCGCTTGCTCCCCGCCATTATAAGTGTCTAGTCCGTCTTGGACGGGGACCATGTACGCAGGCAGGAGAAACCGCTGGGTCTGCAACTCTACCAATCGGTTATGGGGGGACAGAACACTTCTCCCAATCGCCTGGCTTAGTGCTATGGGAGCGAGAGGAGGAGCTGCAACGGCCGGCCATGATGGGATGGTTTCTTCCGGGTGCACTCTGATGAATACTCGCTGAGGGAGGATGGTGTGATGTTGATCTAAGGATCCCCATCTCTTTAAATAGACGATTTACTTACATGGTCAGGGTGGCAAATGTAAAATGCCCCGACTTCTCGCATTCGCTCGACACGTGGAGATAGCCATTATTGAAGCACACAAGCCGAGGAGTTCAACATTAATGGGAAGCCGGACACTATTCGTTATAGTAGGTACTCAGGGATTTTTGGAGAAGAACCCGCCTTGCAATGCCGAAGACAATCCGCGCGCCGGACTCATCGTCATTGAAGCCTGGTTCGGGGGCTACTGAGGGAGTCCTGGATTAGGGGGTCCTCGGACAGCCGGACTATATACTTTGGCTGGACTGTTGGACTATGAAGATACAAGATTGAAGACTTCGTCCCGTGTCCGGGTGGGACTCTCCTTTGCGTGGAAGGCAAGCTTGGCAATTCGGATATGTAGATCTCCTTCTCTGTAACCGACTCTGCGTAACCCTAGCCCCTCTGGTATCTATATAAACTGGAGGGTTTAGTCTGTAGGACAACAACAATCAGAATCATAGGCTAGCTTCTAGGGTTTAGCCTCTACGATCTCGTGGTAGATCAACTCTTGTAATAGTCATATCATCAAGATCAATCAAGTAGGAAGTAGGGTATTACCTCCATCGAGAGGGCCCGAACCTGGGTAAACATCGTGTCCCCCGCCTCCTGTTACCATCAGCATTAGACGCACAGTTCGGGACCCCCTACCCGAGATCCGCCGGTTTTGACACCGACAGCCAGGGCCAGAGGGGACAATCACAGTTCATGGGAATCGAAACTCACCTTGGAGTGCGAGGAAGGTGATGCAGCTTATGTAGAGTCGGCCTGTGCCATGGAGCAGCTCAAGTATTATAAAGATAATGTTGACCCGACTAATATAACCCCTTTCAAGAAGCCTACCACTGAGAAAGACCCTTTGCTGAAGTTTAAGTCGGCAAAGGACACACAACAAGTTGACTTTGTCCCTTGTGATTCTTCTTAGCAGTTCACCATTGGGAGAGGGATGGATCCTAAATAGGAAAGCACACTCATCGAGTTTATCCGTGAGAATCAGGACATATTTGCATGGAAACCTTCTAACATGCATGGTGTACTGGGAGAATTCACTGAGCACCACCTTAATGTGGATCCTAAGATGAAACATGTTTGACAGTTTCTCCATCATTTTGATGAGGAGAGGCGTAAGGCCATCGGAGAAGAAGTGGCCTGACTCCTAGCTGCCGGGTTCATTGTTGAAGTCTTTCACCCTCAGTGGTTGGCTAATCCCATGCTAGTACTCAAGAAAAATGGCACTTAGCGTATGTGTGTGGATTACATAGATCTCGACAAGGCTTGTTCAGCTGATCCTTTTGCTCTCCCCCTCATTGACCAGATTGTGGATGCCACGACAAGTTGTGAGAGTTTGCGTTTTCTGGATGCTTATTCTGGTTATCATCAGATCAAGATGGCAGTGGAAGATCAGGAGAAGACGACTTTCATCACCCCCTTTGGAGTCTTCTGTTATGTGTCTATGCCTTTTGGGCTCAAGAGTGCTCAGGCGACTTACCAGCGTTGTGTTCAGAATTTCTTTCATAAGCAGATTGGACATAACGTTCATGCTTATGTGGATGACATTGTGGTTAAGTCAAGGAAGAAAGAAACCTTGCTTGATGATCTGAAGGAGACCTTTGACAATCTTTGGGTGTACAGGATGATGCTTAACCCAACCAAGTGTGTCTTTGGCATGCCAGCAGGTAAATTGCTAGGTTTTCTGGTCTCAGAATGGGGCATCAAAGCTAACCCAGAGAATATTGAGGCTATTACCTCTCTTTCTAAGCCGGCGTGTACACTACAAAAAAAAGACACATCTGTGACAATTTGGGCCGAACAAATTTTTTTCTGTCGTACTTATGACACTTCTATGACGATAATTGTGACAAAACCCGGTATCATCATAGATGTGGTGGGCTCCTACTTCTATGACAAAAAATCATGACAGAAAATGGGCTTTTCATCCTGGGCGGGCCGGAGACGCAGCTGCATGACATTCTTTGGGTCGTCCATGACGGAAAAAACCATGGTAGAAGTGAGGGCAAGGAAAATTTCAGGGAGTTCCCGGTTACGGTGGGTGGTCGGGGGCCGAGCGATGCATGTTTCTCTCGTACTGTACATGCGTGGGTGCGAGGCATTGGGCTCTAACTAAACCCGAGCGATTACACTAGCTACGTTACTGAACCGGAGTGATTTCTTCGCTACTGCTGCTAATTGATGTCGATCGATGCTGCCTCTGGATGAACAATGAGCGTTGCTAGGGGGGGTGGATGAACAGTGAGCGTTGCTGGGGGGTTTGGATAAATAGTTTGTGGTGGGGGTGGATGAACAGGACCCCATGGTGTTGCCTCTGGATGAACAGGACCCCGATCGATCGAGCCGGTTGGGGCTGGATGAACAGGACCCCGAGGAGGGCTGGATGAACAGGACAACCCCGTGGATGGCTGGTTGAACAGTAGCCGGTGGAGGGCTGGATGAATAGTAGCCCGTGGAGGGGTGGTTGAACAGGAGCCCGTGGAGAGGGCTGGTTGAACAATAGCTGGTGGAGTAGCGCGCGGTGGAGGCTGGATGAACAGGAGGCCGTGGATGAACAATCGCAGGTGGAGGCTGGAGGAGGTCGATGGTGGATGAACAGTAGCCCGTGGAGGCTGGAGGAGGTCGACGGTGGAGATGAACAATATCCCGTGGAGTCCCGTTTTGCGGTGCGCCACACCCCTCCCGATGAATAGGACCTCGGTTTTGACCGTAGCGCTCCAACACAAGTCTGTTTCCTCCGTTTTGCCATATGCCACACCCCTCCCGATCAATAGGACCCCCTTTTCGACCGTAGGAGGTCCAACAGAAGTCCGTTTCCTCCGTTTTACGGTACGTCAGATCCCTCCCAATGAACAGGATCCCATTTCGAACGTGGCCGGTCGAACATAGGGCCGTTTCCTCCATTCTGCGGTACGCCAGGCCTCGTTTCCATCGGCTGTTCCGTCCAAGCCGGTTGGCTCCCACACGTTCTATTGCCTCCCAATGAACACGAGGCATTTCATTGCCTCCCCATGAACACGATGACGTAGTTTCTCCGTTCCAACCCAGCCATGTACACGAGCCCTGGCCATACGTATGCGCGAGTAGGCATTTGAGACCCTGCCCGTATGTACGTATGTGGCCGTATTTACTTTCTTGCACCCTGGCCATTGTACGTACGTGTATATGCTACGGGCACGCCTCTACTATGACACGTGCGCGCCTCTACTATGACACGTGCGCGCCTCTACATCGACTAGTATGTACATACACGTTCACGACCAGAATGACAATGCTACATACGCTTCGACCAGGTGGGTCCCGACATTCAGGCACTTCCTTGCGTGCGAAGATGTAGCTGGTGGGTCCCAATAGTCAGGGGACGAATCATTTTTTTGCTCGTAATATGGATGCACTTCCTTGCATGTGAAGATGTAGCTGGTGGGTCCCAGAAGTCAGGGGCGAATTGTTTTTTTTGCCCGAACGCACTTCCTTGCGTGTGAAGATGTAGGTGGTGGGTCCCAGCAGTCAGGGGGGAAAAGTTTTTTTTGCGAAATACGGTGGCCCGTCTGGTGGGTCCCTACTGTCAGGTGGAGGAATAATTATTTTGTGCATAATAAGGAGGCACTTCCTTGCGGCTGCCATAGAACCAACTGTCAGCCTCTCCACGTACAGTACTCTTCCGATGGAAGTCATTCCTTGACCATGTTAACCACGCGGTGCCGAGAGCACCAGGGCGATGGATGACGGCGAGGCCTAGGAAGGGGACGACGCTGAGCTGGGGAAGACGCGATAGTGGAAGCCCACGTGGAGAGGTGTACGAGGGTTCACTGGTTCGGCTGCAGTGTGAGGCTTCCGATGACTCTCGTTTGTTGACCACGTTGACCACATGGTGCCGAGCGCAGTAAGGTCGGTGGACGACGGAGAGGCCCCAGACTGGAATGACCCAGAGATGGGGAAGACGCGGCAGTGGAATCGGAGATGGAGAGGAGTGGGAAACTTGACTGGTTCGGGTGCGCGGCAGCACTGCCACCCACGGGAGACAGGAGCTAGAACAGAGGTTGAAGAAGGAGCACGACTGTTGGATTAACATCCTACGGTCCAGCTGCTAGAATCATTTGTTGATTAAGTTGACAAAGCCCTGCGTACACGTCTGCTTAGTAGGCCCACAAGTCAGCCACCAAATCTGCCGGGTCCCAGCTGTTATCGGGAGGTATAGTTTTTTCGCATAACAAGGAGGCATTTCCTTCCGTGCGAAGATACAGCCGGTGGGTCCCAGCTGTCAGGGGGGAGGAAACAGCTTAATAAGGAGGAATTTTCCTTGCGTGCGACCATGGACCTCGTGGGTCCCAGCCGTCAGGCTCTCACATACAGTCCTCTTCCGATGACTCCTGTTTGTTGACCACGTCGCGCCGAGCGCAGCGAGGCGTTGGACGACGGTGAGGCCCCAGACTGGAAAGACCCAGAGATGGGGAAGACGCGGCAGTGGAGTCGCAGATGGAGAGGAGTGGGAAACTTGACTAGTTCTGGTGCCGGGTGGGCCTACACTCGGCAGAGAATAATAGGAGGTGCGGAGTGGAGGGATGGCCTGGCCATCGGTGGGGTAGCATTTTGCTACAAGGCGCGCAAAACAACGCCGCTGGACGCCGGAGGCTAGAGCAGGCGGTCCCGGCAGCACTGGGGGAAGTAGACGAGAGATTGAAGAAGAATGTCGGCCGTTGGATGTAAATCCAACGCCTTGCTTAGGCTTCGACCTACTGGCCCACATGTCAGCCAGTCCATTTTTTAGTTCATTTGGTACAATGATGTAGCATCTATGCAGCCCGTTTATATATATGGTAGAATTTAAAGCCCATTTGCATTTTTTCTTGAAATCCGCGACTTGCTGGGCTGGGTGAAAATATCATGTTGGGCTGGACGGAGAAATGTTGTAAAAACATAAACACATGATTGCACGTCTATTACTGCATTGGTCAGTAAAATCTTTGCAATCTTATGTACACAATCACTAGGAGTTAACTTGCCAAGTTATATATAAACATTTATTATTATTATTTTGTAAGAACTTTCAATTTACAAAATAAAGCAACATTTTAATTTGATGAGTTAATAGGACGTGGGGTATTATTATTTTTTAGGCTAGACGTGGGAGAGTTGAGTTGGTTCTAGGGAAAAGTACTGAGAGAAAACTCAGTTTACATCGAAAAAGAAAGAGGAAGAAAATTCAGATATAGGATTAATGAAAAGAAAAAAATAAAGGAAGTGGGAAGGTCTATAAAATGGTTGGAGGAACGACAGG
>NC_041387.1:182463885-182482520 GCF_002162155.2 Triticum dicoccoides | reverse complement strand
TATATATATATATATATATATATATATATATATATATATATATATATATATATATATATATATATATATATATATATATTATTGACGGAAAACATAGGTTCAGTTTTGCATTCTTATAGAAAAAAAGAACCGAGCCGTGCATCGTCTTGAAAAAACAAACATAACTTGGGCTGCTCATGTTATAGACAAGCTAGGTTGGGAGGCCCAGAGGCCGCTTGATCCAAAAAACGTTGAAACATGTCATGGGCTGCCCATGTTAAACAACAAAACCTAGGCCATGGACCTGGTGGGCCTGGGAGAGTCAACCTCTCGACGAACAGTTGTCTTCCGATTCCTCTTGTTTTGCTGACCATGTTTGGAATGACAGACGGCGGCACCGCGACGAGAGCACCAATGTGGTGGATGACGTCGAGACCGTGGATCGAACGAACCGGAGTGGGGGAAGACGCGGGTGGAGGGGAGTATGAGGGTTGACTTGTTCGGATGCAGGGTGGCCGGTGGAGCTCCTTGGTATCGTTGTCTTCTTTCATGTTTGCATAGTAGGGGTTGATGATGGTCTCTGCGAGGTCAACCACGAAGTCCTTCTCCTGCCCGTTGCCGATGATCTTGTATTGCTTCTGGATGTCAACAAGCTTGCTGCACCAGATGGCCGAATCGTCGAGTTCTTCCTTCTCTCCACCGTAGAGAAGGTGCAGTCGGCGCTGCCAATAAAACGGGCGAATGCTCCAGAACCTCTGTTGGCCCTACAGCAGTGGTAGACGAGAACCTCGTCTTGCACGCATACCTGGGCAACCGCGATCCCCTGGTCCCTATCAGGAGAAGAATGGATGGGCACAAGGTCTAGTCCTGCGACCTTGTGCTTTCTCGTCCTGTAGGTACTACTTGAACTCGGCGAGGCAGAGCTTCACCGAGTCTGGATCATAGGTGTACATCACATTAAACTTGGTGCCGCCATGGGACTGAACGAAGAACTGAAAGGTGAACTCCTAGCTGAAGTCCATATCCAGCAGGCTCACCCCTCGGATCGCCATTGGAGTGTCTTCAAGTGAACAAGTGAGCAGGCGGCAGCAGCAGTTCGTTTTTCAGCTCTTGGGGAACTGGATTCAACAGTAAACTGAGTGTGTACAGGCGACAACAGTTACTACCCCTCCTTCGCCCGCTGGACGCCCGGCAGAATATGCACCCTCAGCGCATTCAAACGCCTCCATTAAGAAACCTATTCCGACCACACACGTCGGTTCATGAGTGGGTCTGTATTGGTACTTGATACGTCTCCGTCGTATCTATAATTTTTGATTGTTCCATGCCAATATTATTCAACTTTCATATACTTTTGGCAACTTTTTATACTATTTTTTGGGACTAACATATTGATCTAGTGCCCAGTGCCAGTTTTTGTTTGTTGCATGTTTTATGTTTCGCAGAAACCCAATATCAAACGGAATCCAAACGGGATAAAAACGGACGGAGAATTATTTTGGAATATTTGGGATTTTCTGGAGGAAGAATCAACGTGAAACAGTGCCCGAGGTGGCCAGGAGATAGGGGGCGCGCCTGGCACTCTCCTGGGCCACCCATAAGGCGGTTGACGCCCTTCTTTTGCCGCAAGAAAGCTAATTTTATGAGAAAAATATGGGCGAAAGATTCACCCCAATCGGAGTTACGGATCTTCGGATATAAAAGAAATGGTGAAGGGGCAGAATCTGAGAATGCATAAACAGAGAGACAGATCCAATCTCGAAGGGGCTCTCGCTCCTCCCACGCCATGGGAGCCAAGGACCATAGGGGAAACCCTTCCCCCATCTAGGGAGAAGGTCAAGGAAGAAGAAGAATAAGAAGGGGGTCCCTCTCCCCTTGCTTCCGGTGGCGCCGGAACGCCGCCGGGGGCCATTATCATCACTGCAATCTTCACCATCATCATCACCGCCTTCATCACCAACTCTTCCCCCCTCTATGCAGCGGTGTAACTCCTCTCTTACCCGCTGTAATCTCTACTTAAACAATATGCTCAACGCTATATATTATTTCCCAATGATGTATGGCTATCTTATGATGTTTGAGTAGTTCCGTTTTGTCCTATGGGTTAATTGATGATCGTGATTGGTTTGAGTTGCATGTTTTATTACTGGTGCAGTCCTATGGTGCCCTCCATGTCGTGCAAGCATGAGGGATTCCCGCTGTAGGGTGTTGCAATGCGTTCATGATTCACTTATAGTGGGTTGCGTGAGTGACTGAAACACAAACCCGAGTAAGGGGATTGTTGCATATGGGATAAAGAGGACTTGATACTTTAATGCTATGGTTGGGTTTTACCTTAATGAATCTTTAGTAGTTGTGGATGCTTGCTAGAGTTCCAATCATAAGTGCATATGATCCAAGAAGAGAAAGTATGTTAGCTTATGCCTCTCCCTCAAATAAAATTGCAATAGTGATTACCGGTCTAGTTATCGATTGCCTTGGACAAATAACTTTCTCCTAACAAAAAGCTCTATACTAATATTTACTTTATTGCATCTTTATCTAAACAGCCCCTAGTTTTTATTTACGTGTTCTTTTTTATCTTGCAAACCTATCCAACAACACCTACAAAGTACTTCCAGTTTCATACTTTTTCTAGGTAAAGCGAACGTCAAGCGTGCGTAGAGTCGTATCAGTGGCCGATAGGACTTGAGAGAGTATTTGTTCTACCTTTAGCTCCTCGTTGGGTTCGACACTCTTACTTATCAAAAGAGGCTACAACTATCCCGTATACTTGCGGGTCATCAGTACTGTACTAACAAGTGTTAGTGGTCACTTTACTTAAATGTAATTAGCTTTAATTAAAATGTATTCTTAAAACAAGCAATGCATTGGCTCGTTCTATCAGTGCTGCGGGATCAACATGCACAACAATTAGAATTATTATTCTAAGGATGCACATGATCAGCACATTTGCCGCACTTCCACACAGAAAATACTACCAAGTTTGAACAGTTTGTTATGGTTGTTGTCCTCTGCATCATCATGACATGTTTCCCAGCTTGCAAGATTCAGAACCAACAAATAAGATTCAAGTAATAAGTAATGCCTACACATCTTATTGATTCCCAGCTTCCAAGATTCAGAACCAACAAATAAGATTCAAATAATAAGTACAACAAAGATGCCTACACATCTCATTGATTCCCATCTTGCAAGATTCAGAACCAGCCCATTAGAGCCTTTTGATAAAGTGAATATCCGGATTAAATCCATCTTGGCTAGCCGTGTCATACAACCGAAGAACTTGGCGAATGCTCTTGACCATCACAACATCTGTAGTAGAGTATTCATGTTTGCACAGATAAGAAAGAGTATGATTACTATAATAATGGCACTAGTTGAAGCAACCGGTGTGAGGGGCCCTATACCGCCATGACTTGATGTGCTGAACCTGCAACTCCACTTGGATGAGGTCAACCTGCAGATCCATGATTCAATTCATGCGTCTTTTTCTGCAGTTCACCTGAAATGAAGCAAAGATTGCATCATTTAGCTAGCAAGAAGTACTTGCTCTCATGAGCTGGCAGGTTCTTCTTTAGTAGTTGCACTAAAATTCAGCAACATTGAGGTTGGTTGTCCTGCTCATGTAAAGTGCAACTATAATTTGCTTATCCTTTTGTGCAGTTCCACTAAAATAAAGTGCCATTGTGGTGACAGTGACGGCCCATCTTGCAAAAGCCAATAAAATGTCGCACGAGATTATCAGCAGAATTTGATGGAGATTTTAGAAACTCCAATCACCATTTTGTGCAGTTCCATCAAAATTGAGAGATGTTGCCCACGTGACATTTTAATTGAACTATACAAGACACTCATTCCAAAAGAAAGTGTTTTGTGCAGTTCACCAAAAGGTCACAATAGCAACAGGTGAAATGGATATCCCTATCTGCACAAAAAGATAGAAACTAAACAGTTGTTGGTCAATAAGAATATACGAAACATACATGAAATGAAAAGAAGCATATTAATTATGTTCATGGCAATCACGCAAGGACAGTAGAAATTTTAAAACATCAGCAATGCTTCATGTTACCGGAAGCATTACGATCAACTATGCCATTCGTCAAATATGGGATTACTTTAATGGTGGCATTGCTTGTTTACTAGATATAGTAAATCAACAGCAGCTAAAGAGTTGGTTTGAGGGCATGGGACCATGGGGACACCAGGTCACTCAACAGCGTAAAGAAGCAACTTACTTATCATACTTGGGAAAATAGTAGGAGTACCATTTGTTAACACAGTTTAATTGCATCATACCACTGGAGGCATTAGATTAACAATAACACTGGTTAGACATGTCCTTAAGGTAACAGTGTGATCGCTTCATTTTACATGCGCCCTTACATTAACAACAACAAAAGGTTGGTATAAGGACATGCGACAATGGACGCATCAGCACAATGTACCTACAAGGAGGCATAAAGTGGTGATGCCAAGTTTGTTCATGCTCTGTGAGGGCAGCAAATCTAATCCTGGAGAACTTTTCCTATGTGAGGTTAGCAAATCTAATCCCGGAGACCTTTTACTATGTGAGGGCAACAAATCTAATCCTGGAGACCCTTTACTATGTGAGGGCAGCAAACCTAATCCTGGACATACTCTGTTGACTTGTCCACCAGCCGCCACTTTCTATCCTTTTTTCAACCAATAATAGATATGTTCCTTATCCAGTTAGTACTGAGTTTTCCCATTATTTCCCATTTCAACCAAGAGACCGGTTGGGTACCCGGTCTCTTACTACTTTCCCCCTGTTATTTCCACTTTGAATCAAGTCCTAGATTCATGCTATGATTTCCCCCCTTTCTTCGTTGTTTGAACCAAGTCCTAGATCCGAATTCATGAAGTATCTTTGCCTCTAATAATACTAAAAATTTAGGTGGATTTGGAAGAGCTGGTGGAAGTACAAAAAGATGCACATGCAGACACGTTGGGAGCTGGGGTAGTAGAGCAAGGCCGCTTTCGAAGAACTTGTACCTGAGGTTCGTCGGGATGTCGGTGGTGGCAGGTCCAATCTGTGCACAATACGGCAGGGAGGAAGAATGGTCGGAGGACCTCCCGAGGTGGCACTGTGTCAGAGAGAACGGCACGGGCAGAGGATCGGGCCCCGCCGGCAGTTGTGGGTTTCCTCCCTCGACGGCGATGACCGCGTGAATGATGCACCTTTTAGTCCTCTACACACATCGACCAAAGGGATCGGACCGGATCTGTGACCAGCGGTGAGCAGAGAGAAAATGTTGCTACCGCTGTCTTGTTTAGATCTGGAGAGGATGAGAGAATGAAGAGAGCAACCCTAGTAAAGCAAGCTCTCAGGCCCCTGCGTACATATATAGTGGAGTGATTATCTTTTTCTCTCCATAACAAACGTTTCAATTTGTGTACGTGGCATTAAAGAAAAGAAACTCTTTATTTAAGGTGACTAACTGTACGACTCCTACTTACTACTAGTAGTACTAGTATTGTTCACTTGTGCTCCCCGGCCCTCCATTCATTGAACAACCCCACGGGTGAATAAACATACAGTAAGTATTTATATAGAACGAACAAGCTTGAACTATTTTCGCGTAGTTAAAAGTTGAGGGCGGGGCTTTTCCCGGGCAGTACACGCGACAGTTTTTGGGTAGGTGGTTTGACAGAGAGGCGAGGAGGGTGAGGGAGTGGCGGATTCTCAAACTTACTGCTGGAAAGGTCGGGTTGTGCGATTTGACGACGCGTTACTGCTGGAAAGAGTTGTGATATGACTACTCACTATAGTCATGAATTACTAGTGCTACGACCGGGGTGATGCCTCCCTTCCATTCCGCACTCTAATCTGGTGCATGACACATCGACCCGGATGCTGGCTCTCCCACATGTCGGCGAAGTAGTGCGTAGTAAGAAGGAGCAAAGAATGATGCGGTATATACTACTACTACTACTCAGGTTGGAGGAGTGCGAACCACGACAGCCCAGTGGACCAGCAGTGCGAACCACGGTAGCCCAGTGAACCAGCAGTAGTAAACAATGTGGTGATATGGCCATAAAAAACAATGTGCTACGATGCAGACTGTAGCATGTACAGTACTACTCCTCTTTGTTTGGATCCCTGAGTTAGAGCTAGTTTGGGTTGAAATAGCCTCAAATTATCAAAACACGAGGGGTTAGTTTGAGCTAGTTTCCTCTAACCCAGCTGAAAAAACAAGCCCGGTGGAGAGGTTCTAATTGGGTTAGTTATCATCGGGCCCACTAAAAGAGAACTAAAAAATCTCCCCTGCCCGCACCAGATTGCTCCCTCCCCCCCTTGCACGACTCCTCTCTGTTTCCCATAGGGCCGCCCGCTCAAGCGCCGCTCTGCCGCTCACCCTCTCTCTCCTCCGGACGCCCTCTCCTTCCGGCCTCCGCCGCTCTACTCCAGCCACCCTCTCGCACCGGCCTTCGAAGGTCGCCCCGCTCCCCCTTCACCGGTCATTTTTCTCCCTCTATCATGCGTGGCGGCGGCGCATCTACCAGGGAGGTCGCGAGAGGGGTGAGTTTGTTCGTTCCTTCTCTCTCTCACATCCATATCATTGATCTTGCTCGCTCTAGCGCTAATTCTGATTTGGAAAAGTAGATCCTCATCAAACTTGGTATAGATTTGTGGTGCCCGCATGGAATTGTTTGATGCTGCTTGAGGAGGTAATAAATCTTTCTCTAGAGGCCCAAAGATTCAGTTCACCTTTCTAGGTATTTAAGTTTCAGGCTTGCATTATTTCTAGAGGCCCAAAGATTCAGTTCACCTTTCTAGGTATTTTAGTTTCAGGCTTGCATTATTTCTAGAGGCCCAAAGATTCAGTTCACCTTTCTAGGTATTTTAGTTTCAGGCTTGCATTATTTCTAGAGGGCAAAAGATTAAGTTCGCAGTCGGCGGCAAGCGGCCCTACTACCCATGCCGGTGTCGACCTCAACTCGCAAGCGCTGGCGTCGGAGGGGTTCCCGGGGCTTGGGCTCTACAGAGCCTTTCTCTAGAGAGACGATGACGAGCTCCTCCCTCGGTGCGTGAGGGGCTCCGGGCTCCCTCCCTATCGTGAATGACTACCGTGATGAGTTAGCTCATGCTTTGTTTCATGGAGTGTTGTGAAGCTTGATTGATGACTTGTATGTTTAAGTGGGGTATCTCATTTGTATGGACAAAGTAAAATTTATCATGTTTTGCATGCTTGATTTGTAAAGATGGTTCGTTTATGTCAATCGTGAGCGGGAGGAGGCCACACAAGAGCCGGCCACACCAAATCCGGCAGGAAATAGGGTCCAAAGTAGTCAAATAATTGAGAAAGAGCATTTATTGTCCATCTAACCCTGCCATCCATACACCTCTTTGGTTTAGAGTTAGTTCAGGGTTAGTTCAGGGTTAGAATCTAAATCTAACCTATAACTGAGTTAGAGTTCTCCTCGTCTCGGTTCATAGCCATCATACTTTCCCCATTCATGTGTTTTTAGTATCCTGTGAATCAAAGAGGCCCTTTTTTTGTGGGAAAAATCAAAGAGGCCCTTAGACTGGTTTAGGTCCGGTTATTATTTATAAACGTGTTATGTACAAAATTTAATGAACGTGCTCCGGTTTCTACGAAAATAATCCGGTTTCATGTAGTAATTCATTCATTTATTTATTCTTCTGCAGGGGGTTCGCATGTAATTCGTGAGGTCCGAAATGTAAAGTACCCCGGCATATGCTCTGAGTCATGCATGCACTACAACCCAGATGCTCTATGTCCCACATGTCGGCGAAAGGGATCACGTGGAAATAGCCTAGGAGTACATATAGGAGGATAAATGCGTGAAAAAATATGTACTGTGAAGCGTAGCTGCGGTTCGAAAAGGAGACCTAAAGTGATGACAACTATAGGTCGCACGCACCCAACTAGTGGTACTAGACATACGACTATTTTTTCCTCAAAAAAAGAGGTACAAGTGCTCAGTACTCCTATTATATCAACATGAGTCCCTTCTGACAACAGCGTCCATGCTACAGCTAGCTCTCCTCCCTCGTTTCTCTCTTCTAGTAATTCTAAACTCGGCCGACGCCCGGTGGGTGGGGTGGGTCTACTCAACTGCGGCCCCACCTCATAGTGAGAATGTTATGACTGGAATAAAAATGCCATATACTCCCTCCGTTCCTAAATATAAGCCTTTTTAGATACTATTTCAAATGGAATACAGCATACGGATGTATGTAGACATAGTTTAGAGTGTAGATTCACTCAATTTGCTCAGTATGTAGTAGTCACTTGCAGGAATCTGTAGAAAGACTTATATTTGAGAACGGAGGGAGTACTATACTAATAAAACATTAAGGCCACGAGGCGATGCAGTGTTGGTTACAGGAGGCAAGAAGAAGAGATGCATCCATCGACGATGTCCACCTCCTCGACTCAGGGCATCGGCCCAACGAACGGCGCCTAAGTAGCAGCGGCTTTCGTGGCCAGGTCAACGTGCTTCTAAACAATGGCGTCCAAAGATTCCAGCCGCTGGAAGAAGGCCAACGTCTTTCTGTCCTTGCTTGCCTTGTAGTGGCCTATGGAGACAATTTCCTCGTAGATGTGGATGTGCAGGTCGACGGTTTCTTGCATGGCGAGGCGCTGCGCGGTGAGCGCAGCCTCGAGGTGCACATTCTTCGTCGCGACCTCCGGCACCTGCATGGCTACCAGGGCTTGAAAGAGTTCATCACCATTGAGGGAGTCCTGGATTAAGGGGTCCTCGGACAGCCAGACTATATACTTTGGCCGGACTGTTGGACTATGAAGATACAAGATTGAAGACTTCGTCCCGTGTCCAGGTGGGACTCTTGTTTGCGTGGAAGGCAAGCTTGGAAATTCGGATATGTAGTTCTCCTTCTCTGTAACCGACTCTGTGTAACCCTAGCCCCCTTCGGTGTCTATATAAACCGGATGGTTTAGTCTGTAGCACTGCAACAATCAGAATCATAGGCTAGCTTCTAGGGGTTAGCCTCTACGATCTCGTGGTTGATCAACTCTGGTAATACTCATATCATCAAGATCAATCAAGTAGGAAGTAAGGTATTACCTCCATCTAGAGGGCCCGAACCTGGGTAAACATCGTGTCCCCCGTCTCCTGTTACCATCAGCCTTAGACGCACAGTTCGGGACCCCCTACCCGATATCCGCCGGTTTTGACACCGACATTGGTGCTTTCATTGAGAGTTACACTGTGCCGTCATGATAAGGCTTGATGGCTCCTTCAATCATCTTCAACGATGCGGTCCAGGGTGAGATTTTCCTCCTCAGACAGATCTTCGTATTCGGTGGCTTTGTACCGCGGGCCAACTCGCTTGGCCATCTGGAGCAGATCGATAGCTACGCCCCTGGCCATCAGGTCAGGTTTGGAAGCTTGAACTATACTGCCGACATCCGCGGAGACTTGATCTTCGATGGATTCGAGCCCATGTCAGGTGCGCCGAACAGTCACGACAAGCATGACCTAGATCTGCCATCGAACAGTGTCCGAGAGATCGTGCCTGTGGCTGCCCCGACCTTCAATCCGGGGCAGATCATGCCATCCGAGGATGGGTGCATGGAGCCCGCCATGGAGGCCGCACACTCATCAGCGCTAGAGCCGGATACAGACTTCACATTCAAAGAAATCTGTGTCATCGGACCCTCGGACTCGTCTCCGGCCACAGGCTCCGAACCGCGTATGTCCGCGCCTATCAAATCTGATTAGGCACCGATCATGGAGTTTTACCTCCGCGGACATCTTTTAACACTAGCCCTTTGGGCGACGTGCTGAATTCATTGAGGTCTCTCTCTTAGTCAGGGGACTCTTGGCCAAACTATATCCGGCTGGAGTGGGAAGCGGACGACGAAGAAATTCGTTCCCCACCCACCACCCACTTAATAGCCACTATCGATGACTTAACCGTCGTGCTTGACTTCAACTCCGAAGACATCGACGGTATGGACGACGATGCATGAGAAGAACAGGAACCACCGCCCACAGGGCGCTGGACAGCCACCTCATCATATGATATATATATATATATATATATATATATATATATATATATATATATATATATATATATATATATATATATATATATATATATATATATATATATATATATATATATATATGGTGGATACGCCCAAAGAAGGCGATGGTGATGAGGCAATGGAGGATAGTCCCCCTGAGAAGCAATCTAAGCACCGGCGTCAGAGGCGCCGCTCTTAGCCCCGCCAAAGCAAAAATAGTAATACTGGCACAAGAGATGACAGCAATCCGGATGGTGACAAAGACAAAAACAATCTTGCCCAGCTAGGCTTCGAGCAGGCCGAGCGGGAGGATGGGCAAGCTAGCCCTAAGGAACAGGCAATGAATGGAGAGTCAGAGGATGACAATTGCATGCCCCTCTCCGAAGACAAAGTGAGCCTTGGCGTCGAAGAATTCATCGTGCCTGAGGACCCCGTCGAGCAGGAGCGCTTCAAGCGCCAGCTTATAGCCACTGCAAAAAGCCTGAAGAAAAAGCTGCAGCAGCTTCAAGCTGATCAGGATATGCTAACTGATAGATGGACTAAAGTCCTGACAGCCGAGGAATACGGACTCGAGCGCCCCACCAAACTTTACCCAAAGCGCAGGTTGCTACCTCAACTCGAGGAGGAGGCATTAAAGCCTACACTACCAGCACATGATGCGGCTGACCGACCACCTCGTGGCCGAAACAAAGCAGCGTATCAGCCCGAAGTCCAGCCCGCACCCCATCGCCAATCAAGGAAAACCATAGAGGCCCGGGGCTCCACGCATGACCTGCGAGATAAATTGAAAAACAAAGCAGGACAACCAAGATCGATCTACGGATCACGGGGGCGCGCCCCAACGCATGATGATGACCGTCACGCCAGATATACCAACAAATCCGGCCGAACCGAATACAATGTAGCCTGGCACAGAGGCGCCGCACACTCCCAATGCTTCACTAATGAAGTAATGGATCATGAATTCCCAGAAGGGTTTAAACCCGTGAACATTGAATCATATGGTGGTACTACAGACCCCGCGGTATGGATAGAAGATTCCTTCCTCCACATTCACATTCCCGCGGGGATGATCTACATGCCATCAAGTACCTCCCACTAAAACTCAAGGGACCGGCTTGGCATTGGCTGAATAGCTTGCCGACAAACTCCATCGGAAGTTGGGAGAACCTGGGAGACGCATTCTTGAATAACTAATAGGGCACTTATGTGCGATCACCGGACGCTGATGATTTAAGTCACATAACCCAACAGCCAGAAGAGTCAGCTAGGAAATTCTCGACTCGGTTCCTAACTAAAAAGAACCAAATTGTCGACTGTCCAGATGCCGAAGCCCTAGCGGCCTTTAAGCACAACATCCGTGACGAGTGGCTTGCCCGACACCTCAGCCAAGAAAAGACAAAGTCCATGGCAGCCCTCACGACACTCATGACCCGCTTTTGTGTGGGCGAGGATAGCTGGTTGGCCCGTAGCAACAACACAACAAGCAATCCTGGCACATCAGAAGCCAGAGATAGCAACGGCAAGCTCCGACGCAACAAAAACAAGCGTCTCAAAAATGGTGATAACGCCGAAGACACGGCAATCAATGCCGGATTCAGTGGCTCTAAGTCCGGTCAGCGGAAAAAGCCATTCAAAAATAACAATTTGGGCCCGTCCAGTCTGGACCGCATACTCGACCGTCCATGCCAAATTCATGGCACCCTAGAAACACCAGCCAATCATACCAACAGAGAATGCTGGGTCTTCAAACAAGCCGGCATGTCAGGTGCCGAAAACAAGGAGAAGGGGTCTCAAAGCGATGATGACGACGAGGAGCCCCAATCACCGAATACAGGAGGGAAAAGAAATTTCCCCCGCAAATCAAAATGGTAAACATGATAAACGCCACCCACATTCCCAAGCTGGAACGGACGTGCACTCTTAGGGATGTCGACTTAACAGAGCCAGTAGCCCCACAGTATAACCTATGGTCGATCACTTTCGATCGTATGGATCGTCCGGCCAATACCAATCAGGGCAATCCAGCTACACTTGTCCTGGACCCAATAATTGATGGATTCCGCCTCACACGAGTCCTTAGGGATGGAGGCAGCAGTCTAAACCTGCTGTATCAGGAGAAAAGTGCGCAAGATGGGTATCGATCATTCGATGATCAAACCCACTAAAACCAGATTTAAAGGTGTTATACCAGGTGTGGAGGCCAGTTGTACAGGCTCCATCACTCTAGAGGTAGTCTTCCGATCACCAAACAATTACCGTACCGAAGAGTTAGTCCTCGACATCGTCCCCTTTCGCAGTGACTATCAGGCACTGCTCGGACGAACCGCGTTCGCTCGATTCAACGTGGTGCCACATTATGCCTACCATAAACTCAAGATGCCCGGTCCGCGTGGCGTCATCACGGTTAATGGCAGGGCCGAACTTCCCCTTGCTGCCGAAGAGTCTACCGCCGCTTTAACAGCAGAAGCAACGAGTGGCACCTTTCAATCGAACCTCAAGTCGACGACCAAGCTCCCAGACACCGCCAAAGGAGTCTGAGCTACTGCGCGGCAGGATAGCCCGGCTCGTTTGGAGCTCAATTAAAAACTCCGGCAAAAGTTAAGACAAGCCACATACTGCGGCTCAACCGCTCTGTGGCACACAAACATTTCTTGCATTTTCTTTGCAGGTTCACCTTTGCATAGGCCAGGACTGATGGTGTGGAAATAGTTCAAACGCGTAAGGGAATCTTTAGATATTCCCCTCGATGACCATCCGACTACACTGTGGATCCGCTTACAACTTCCTCCCGCCTGGTCTCAGCAGGTTCCGCAGTCATATTTCTTTTTATCACATTACATGTACTCATACGCATCGACGTATTATTCAAATACAACATGTGGATTTATATGACGCTTATCTGCTATTATTTATTATTGAAACTCTTTTGTAAAAAGGCAGCCGCACATCGCGATATGCCTTAATGTGCCAGGGGCTTCGTTATACCCATAATACGGCAATAAAGTCTGAACAGCTTCATGGCAGTTCGGCACCCTGAACTTATAGCATCATATGCATCAGCTCCGAATCATGTCTTGGGTCAATAGTTGGGTTTGCCCGGCTCCCATGTTTTGGTACCTTACGTTCCGCTATATCGGCTAAGGTAGCACAGGGAGAACTACTGCGATTGTGTCCCAGTTCTTCCAGACAAGCACCTCAGTAGAGAAAGCCGAAACTGACTGTCATGATACAGCGAGAGCTGGTCAGCTGTTCAAGAGGTTGTAAAATCTTTAAGGATTTCTTCCGCATAATGCCATAACCAATGCAGCGTGCGATGGATCGGCTTTTCTTCCAATCAGGTGCTTATAGAGCCCCTCGTGCGGTCTTCCGAACACCAGGGGCTGCGCCTACCTTCCTTTTGTCAAACTCCTATGGCTAAGTGAGAGTGATAAAGCCCTATAGTCCGATTGCCTGGTTCGCTGTGCTAAACACCTCCTTCAACGACCCAAAACTGGGATAAAGAGTGCTCAGGTTTATCCCGAACACCCCCGTACTTACTACGTGGGGGCAGAAGCCGACGACTGGCCAACTCTCAGGATTAATATATATAAAACGACAACACGAGAGGAAAAACTTTCACATAACAAGCAATAAATAATAGAAATGACCTTGTTCGACATTACAAAGGACAACATGACTGTATTCATGGAAATATAATGTCCTTGGTGCATTCCTTCGCCGCAAGGCGGGCTCCTTTCAAGATACTATCATAATATAATTCGGGCTTGCTATGCTCCTTCCCCTTCGGCGGTCCCTCGGTCATCAGCTTTTCCGCATCCATCTTCCCCCAGTTCACCTTTGTGCGGGCGAAGGCCATTCATGCACCCTCCATACAGACCGACCGCTTGATGACTTCGAGTGAAGGGTAGGCACTCACAAGACGCTTCACGAGCCCGAAGTAACTGCTCGGAATCGGCTCGGCGGGCCATATCCGGATAATTAAATCCTTCATGGCTAGCTCGGCCGCCTTATGCAATTCGATCAGCTGCTTCAGTTGGTCGGTAAAAGGCTCCAGATAATTCGGTGCCAGATACTGCATCCAGAAGAGCTTATCCGCAGTGTTCCTTTCTTCGGCTCGATAGAATTGGACAGCATCAGATATGCTACGTGGCAGCTTCGCAAATACCCCTAGAGAAATCAGAATTCAAATTATCGATTTGATTTTCTCCTTTCAAATACCTGCTTTGTATAGAAAAAGCCTTACCAGCCGCAATCTTCCTCGCCTCCTGGATTTCCTTCAGGGCACCTTGGGCTTCCCCCTGGGCATCACTTGCGGCTTGGCGAGCCTGGGAGAGTTCGGATTCTTTCCCTGATAAACTCTGCTCCAAGGTCTCGCATTTCTTCATGGCCTCCTGAAGCTCTCACTCAGCTTCAATAACCTTGGCCTCGTGCTTTTTGTGAAGAGCCTGCTCTGTGGCTGCCTTCTTCTCGGCTTCGGCCACATCCTTCTTAAGAGCCTCAATTTCGGCCGTCACCCCTAGAGCACATCATAAAAATATTGTTATCGTGCACACTTATTCATTTGTGCTAAATGAACAAGGTTTCTGCATACCATGGTTATCCTCCAATTGCTTCTTCACTCAGCCAAGTTCTCCTTCGGCCCGCTCCAGACTATGCCTCAGTACAGATACTTCCACAGTATAAGAGGCGGCAGTCGCTACAGACGCCTGCTTATTAAAAGAAATAGATGTCATCAACAGAGTCTCCTGCGAACATAAATTTGATCCTCTGTCCGGTTCTTTCTTTCACCGAACAGTGTATCAGGGGCTACTATCTATACTATGACACTCTTCCAAACCTCATAAAACATACCTCAAAGCCTCTTATAAGGCTAATGCATGCTTCATCCAGTCCACTCTCAGTGGACTAAATCTTCTCAATCACTGCGCCCATAAGGGCACGGTGTTCATCGACGATGGAGGCGCTTTTCAGCACCACCGTTAAAGTATCTGGCACCTCTGGTTGGACAGAGGTTGCCGGTGGAACATGCACACCCCCTCCAGTCGAGGGAGGCCGCTTGCCCGATTCTGGAGCCGTATTGGTCTCCGGAATCGTGTCCGGCTTGGGGCCAAATGCAAGATCGCCCCTGCCGTCGACGCCCAGGGGAGCCTTCTCTCCCATGTGTCCAGCCCTGGAAGTTTGACCTTCTGGCGCCGCCTTTACGATTCTCTCTCCCCCCTCCTTGGCCCGGGTCCTCCTGGGATGAAACCTCAGTGTAATTCACATGTTTGGGGGAAGGGGCCTTCGAGGGTGTCCCGCTCTCCATAGCTTCCAAACCCACCAAATCCTCCGACGAGGATTGTTTGACGCGGGACCTCGTCGGACTGTAAAAAGTATGGCTCAGATTAAAATGTTATGCCATGACAAGTCTGGATGCATAAGCATGTTCGGATTTTACACTCACGATTTCACCAGGGGCTGGACCCTGGGATCCCAGTCCGGGCTGCTATCGGCGGCGGCGGTGGACTCCTCTGTAAGAGGAGTTTTCCCCTCTTATGCGACTCGGCCTCCAAGGATGTGGAGGCCATCCTTTTCTTTCTTCCCCTTGCTAGGGATTCGTCTTCCTCCTCCTCCTCGTCCTCTTCGGAGGAAGAACGGGCATTGGAGTCTTTGGATTTTGTGTCCGAAGCCCCACGGCGACGGAGACCGCCCCTGTTCTTCTTGGCCCCCTTCTCGGCCTTCTTCTTCGGCGCCTTGTAAGGCGCCGGGACCAGCATCTTCGTCAGAAGTGGGCCGACCGGTTCTTCTGGCAGCGGGGCTGGATAGTAGATCCGCCCCACCTTCTTCGCCCAGCCCTAGGGGAGTTGTGGGAAACAAATTAAGCATTTTTCTGAATATATGCCAATAAAACATATGAATTGTCGACATACAGTGACTTACCGAACTTGCAGGGCGGGACAGTTGGTACCCGTGGTCCTCGGCGGAGTCCGCCCATGATTTGCCGGACTTAAAAAAGCACCTTCCAGATGTCCTTGTGCGAGGAGCCAAAGAGCTCCAGCACGGTCTAGTGCTTGGCCGGGTCGAACTCCCATAAATTGCAAGCCCGGTGTTGACAAGGTAGAATCTAGCGAACTAACATCACCTGGACTACATTGACAAGTTTGATGTTCTTGTCTTCCATATACTGGATGCACGTCTGGAGCACCGATAGTTCATTGGACGAGGCCCATTTCAGGCCCTTCTTGGGCCAGGATGTAAGTCGCAGGGGGGCTTCGGGTCTGAATTCTGGAGCAGCGGCCCATTCCTTGCCACGTGGCTCAGTGATGTAAAACCATTGATGCTGCCACTCCATGACGGAATCATTGAAAGTACCTGTTGGCCATGTAACTATCGGATTTGGCATTCCGGCAGACCCTTGAGGTTCGAACTCTGGGGTGCGCACGAAGATCTTCCCCCTACCAATCCACGTCCAAACGCCTCGCGAGAATCTAAGATAAACAATGAACAGCACGAGGGACACAAGATTTATACTGGTTCGGGCCACCGTTGTGGTGTAATACCCTACTCCAGTGTGTGGTGTGGTGGATTGCCTCAGGGGCTGATGATGAACAGTACAGAGAAAGAACAGCCTCGCGAGAGGTGTTCTTGAGCTGGTGTGGTGTTCTCGTAGGAAAGGACTCCATCCCCCCCTTCTACTATGGTGGCTATCTCTATTTATAGAGGCCCTGGTCCTCTTCCCAAATATTGAGCGGGAAGGGAGCCAACAACGGCCATTCCGAAGGGGAACATCTAGTGTAAGTTGTCTTGACTAAAGTTGGTCTTCGGCTGCCAAAGGCACTGGCGATGACGCCGTCTTGGGCTCCATGGTGACCTCCATCCTGCCGCTCTGCTGGTCTTGGTCTTGTTGCACTGAAATGGTAGCCTTTGCCTGATGCCTCGGTACTCCGCGCCTGCTTGCCCCCTTTGCACCAAAGAGGAAACAAGGACACTGCGCAGGCCGGCGCCCGCCTGGCGCCCGCCTGGTCTTGATCGTCATGGCTTGCGTCACGAGCACCTCATGAGGTACCCTTGCCTTGATCTCTCCGCCTCCTCGCGAGCCTGCCTGCTGAGGCCGCTCCTGAGGAAGCCTTGTGTCATCTACCCCCCGAGGCTTGGCCCCTCGCGAGGGTCTTCATTTGCATTGATGAAGATGGGCTGTACTGGGCTTGCACTTGAGCCACGCCACAGGCCACAGGCAGGCAAGTCTGGGGACCCCCGTTCCCAGGATGCCGATAGTAGCCTCCGGGCCCAAGGCGTGCTCAGACTTGGCTTATAGAGAAGAGAAGGGGCAAGTGCGGAGCGTCGCGGGCCCCAACAGCCTGCGGCCTTGGGTGCCGCGTGGCAGTTGATTGGACGTGGGCGCCTCCGCTTCACCATGCTCCCTCATTATGCTCCTAGCTAGGTGGCCACGAGACTTGTACACAGTTATTCTCCCCTTGCTGCCCGCGCGCTTCTTGTTCCCCTTTCCTCCTTGAGCCTCTGCTTCCGCCTCCAATCTGTCTCGAGTTCTCCCCCCTTTCTATTGCCATGGCGCCAACGAAAAAGGAAAAGGGGAAGCAACCTTCACCTTCGTCCCGCTCGCCTTCGGCTGCTGCACCCGTTGTCGACCAGTCGCTCATACTCAATCTGGAAGCCTTGTACAAGGTCCGCTCCGCTCTCGCCTCCAGCTTCAACGAGTGCAGGAGGACGATGGCCTGGCCTGCGTCCCATGCCTCCTTCGATAGGATCGTCACCAAGGTCCAATTCTTTGACGATGCCCTGTGGGCGGGCCTGGTTCCCCTTCTCCGCTTTCTTCAATGTGGTGCTTTCCCATTACCAGATCCATATGATGCATCTCGGTCCCCAATCCATTACTGTTCTTGCTCTCTTCGCATTTGTCTGCGAGGCCATGGTGGGCATTCCTCCCTCCGTTGCTCTCCTACGCCACTTCTTCTCTCTACACCTGACTGATCCATCCCAATGCTCGGGGTGCGCAAGCTTCCATGCCGTGGCGAAGACGGCCGCCTCGGGGATCGATTTTGGTCTTCCGTCTTCTGCGAGCGGGTTCTGTGAGCGGTGGCTGTATGTGGACATTGGGGTGCCCAGCCCCATGCTCACACACCCTACGTCGCCTGCTATCCCCAATCCAGGTTGGGGCCACGAGGAGCTCACGAGCCCCCAGCTTGCTTTCGCCTGGCATCGCTTCGAGAGGTTGAGGACACTTGGTGTGATGGCGCCTCAGGTGGTGAAGGAGTTCCTCCAGTGCCATATAGCTCCTCTCCAGCGCCATTCCCGTCCGATGTGGACTTTTTCTGGGCATCAGGACCGCATGAGGCTCCAGGAAGGGGACCTTGCGCCTGAAATGCTGAGGAAGGTGCTGAGAGTCCTGACTGGCGCTACCTCTCCAGGCAGCATTCAACATGGGGGTGCCCTCTTGTATCTTTGCTCAAACAGGGTCGAGTTTGTGAGGCAGATGCCCCGCTTCGACGAATGGGGGCTGCGCCCGGCTGGCCTTATGGGGCCCCGCGAGAATCCGGTTGCCATGGCTCCTCCCCCGATCGCCTGTCCGGTCCTGCCTCAGGAGTCGGTGCAGGAAGGCAAGCACCG
>NC_041387.1:182427038-182463704 GCF_002162155.2 Triticum dicoccoides | reverse complement strand
GTCGTGCGGGGCTCCCGAGGTGTCATCCTCCGGAGCTTACGGAGCCCATCCCGAGGTGGTGGATGATGAGAGGGCGCGACCTGCGGCTCCCGAGGCCGAAGCCCCCGAGGCCTCGGCAGGCTACCAAGAGGTGGCATCTGATCGCTCCTCTCAGCCTGGCGCCCTTGACGTAGGTCATCCTGATGCTTCTGCTCCTAGGCCGCGCGCCAGCCCTCACGTCGAGAGCTTGGGACGGTTCCGCATAGATTTCGAGGCCCTCCGCAAGAGGAAGGAGGCTTCAGGTGGTGATGATCGCCCGTGCCGCCCATTGAAGCACAAGAAGTACTTCGCCGTGGACGAGTAAGTCCCTCCTTCTTATAATTCCTTGTTTGCTGTTCCCTTCGCTGACCGTGGCCTTTCAGGATCCTTCCTGTCGAGCCCGCACAGCTAGCCAAGGAGCCACTTCCTCATGCTTCACCTTCACTGCCGACTTTGATCGCCCCGAGCCTATGCGCTACCCTTGGCGCGAGTTCGGCTAGAGAGGTAGGCCGACCCGTGGTGTACCTTGAGCCCGTGGGCACGCTGCTCTTCCTTCGCGAGCTCTCCCCGGGCACAACCAGCCTGCCCCGGGCTCCTCCGCTGATCATAGGCGGCGAGTGGTTGAAGTCGATCTTTGTTTCCTCCTTAGGGGGTGGATCGACGCCGGGCTGGGACCCTTGCGGGGCCCGTCCGGCGATCGTGAGGGCACCAGCCCCCAGCCCCTGCCAAGAGGGGGCGAGCCACTCCAGGGTCCTCCACCGGCGCCGATGGCGGAGGACGATGTTGACGACGTGCTCAGGCGTGCGCGGGAACGCAATGCTGTCCGCCGAGAGTTCCTCTAGAAGGCGACAGATGCAGTGAGCCAGCTTGGTGCAGAGCATGTGGGCGAGGACACGCGTCTTGAAGCCGAAGTCCTGCGGCTGATCGAGGAGCGACGCAAGCTGAAGGCGGCTGTTGGTCTCGCGCGCTACCAGCGTGATCTCGACAATGCCAAGGCCGAGGTATCTCTGGTGGCCTCACGGGAGGCCTGCTCCCGAGCCATTGAGGAGGCTCAGGAGGCAGATCGGCGACGTGAAGTTGAGGAGGAGCGCGCGTGGGAGCTCCAAGACCGGTGCAATTCTCTGGAGCAGCAAGTGGAGTTGCGCCGAGCTGCCCTTGGGTCGCTGAAAGGGGCGCCCGCCGAAGAGGAGGAGCTCCGGAGGCGCAACGAAGTGCTAACACTGGAGGCTGCCGAGCGCAACCTCGATCTTGAGTGGTTGGAGACGAGGAGCGCCAGGTCACCCTGGCGAATGACGACGTCGGTGCGCGGGAGGCCCAGATCCACGAAGAGATTGACCGCCGCGTGGCGGAAGCTCGCGCGGGTCTTAAGCGCGAGTATGTAGAGAGGCTAGAGCTGATCAAGGCCGAAGCCGCGGGTAGGATGCTGCTCTCAGAACCAAGCTGACCGAAGCAACACAGCGAGCCGAGGCCACTGCAGTCGCCCTAGGCATGGCGTAGGCTGAGCTGGCCTCCTTCCGCGCCGAGATGCCTCTTCTTCAACGGCGGGTCGATGATGCCGAGGCCGTTGCACAGCGGAACGAGGATGAGATTCGCCAACGGCAGACGCTGGAGCACATGCATGGCCCCATGCTCCGAACACTCACGGAAAGGGCCAACGCGGCCTTGGGCAACATCTGCGAGGCAGCTGCTGGGGAGCCGCATGTGACCAACTACACCGGCAATCTCCGGTTCTTCACTGACGTGGTGACGCATCTGGAGAGCCACTCTGAGAGGTCTCGCTAGCTGGTCGAGGAATAGAGCTGCGGCCTGCTCGCACGGGCGTTCTCTCGCGTCTTCAGCCATCTCCAGAACATCGAACCCCTCTTCGACTTCGACGCTGCCATCGCCCCGGTGCCTGAGGCCGTCCGAGGTGACTTAGCACGATGGGTGGAGGACAATGTGGATGCACCTGTCTGAGCCTTCACCTCTGAATATGACGGGGTGGTTGTCGCTGCTGATGAAGGCGGCGTGGTGAACGGCGGTGAAGATGGTGCCAACGATGGCGGGGGTGAGGATAGTGACAGCGACGACAGTGCCAGCTACGCTTCTCGAGGTGTTCAAGAGGATGCGGTGAGCGGCATGTCCGATTGATCCTTCGCCCCTGCTGGTTACCCTGCGCAGAGAAAGCTCGGGCGCGGCCTTGAAGGTCGTAAGAGCATTTTGGGAGGGTAAGCCCCTCATGTAAAAATGATTATTGTCCCTGCGTTATTAAGGATGGCACTGAATGGGCGCCCGTATGATGTCATGATTTCCGCGATGAGTTGGTCGTCGTGGTTTTACCTTTGTCTTGGCAAGCTTCGAGTGGGCTCGCAGCATCCATCCGAGGGTCTCTTGGAGGTCCCGTTTTACCACGTGGCGAGAGCCTGGCGAGAGCGAGCGCCGGCTACGAGACGGCGGGCGCACATGTTGGGCCCTGCCCTGCCCACGAGGAGCTCGCGAGAGGGAGGCAGCTGGTGCGAATTTCAACTTGAGCAGAAACTGAAACACAAGAAAGCACACGAACAAGACAAGACGCCCCTCCCTGCATACACAAACACAAATTCAACTTCGACTTTGATCCGAAACAAGAAAACTCGACCACACAAAAGGGAGCAAAAGTAAAAGGCTGCGTCCGGCACCTAGTCTAGTCTTCGACGTCTTCTCACCAGCGTGGAGCTAAGTGCTGCCACTTGTGTGCGAGGGATCCCCCGAGGCCAGAGGGCGGCTCTCCGGAGACTCCGGGGCGTGTACAACCCCAACTCATTATTACGTGAGAGTGTCACGGGCGGCGAGCTTCACAGGCACTGGGCCTTCTTCACAGGTACCGGCCTTGCTTCATATCGCCAGATGAGGGCCCCGCTGTGCGCCACCCTTGACCACCATTGACGGCGATGCCAGAAGGTCAAACTTTCGGGGCTAGACACATGGGAGAGAAGGCTCCCCTGGGCATCGACGGCAGGGGCGGTCTTGCATTCGGCCCCAAGACGACGCAATTCCTGAGACCAATATGGCTCCAGAATTGGGCAGGCGGCCTCCCTCGACTGGAGGGGGTGAGCCTGTTCCACCGGCAACCTCTGTCCAACCAAAGGTGTCGGATACTTTATCGGCAGCGCTAAAAAGCGCCTCCATTGTCAATGAACACCGTGCCCTTATGGCCGCAGTGATTGAGAAGATTCAGTCCACTGAGAGTGGACTGGATGAAGCCTGCATAGCCTTATAAGAGGCTTTGAGGTATGATTTATGAGGTTTGGAAGAGTGCCATAGTATAGATAGTAGCCCCTGATACACTGTTCGGTGAAAGAAAGAACCGGATAGAGGATCAAATTTATGTTCGCATGATACTCTGTTGATGACATCTATTTCTTTTAATAAGCAGGCGTCTATAGCGACTACTGCCTCTCATACTGCGGAAGTATTTAGACTGAGCATAGTCTAGAGCGGGCCGAAGGAGAACTTGGCCGAGTGAAGAAGCAGTTGGAGGATAACCAAGGTATGCAGAAACCTTGTTCATTTAGCACAAATGAATAAGTGTGCATGATGGAAATATTTTTATGATGTGCTCTAGGGGCGACGACCGAAATTGAGGCTCTTTAGAAGGTTGTGGACGAAGCCGAGAAGAACGTAGCCGCAAAGCAGGATCTTTGCAAAAAGCACGAGGCCAGGGTTATTGAAGCTGAGGGAGAGATTCAGGAGGCCGTGAAGAAATGCGAGACCTTGGAGCAGAGTTTATCAGGGAAAGAATCCGAACTCTCCCAGGCTCGCCAAGCCACAAGTGATGCCCGGGGGGAAGCCCAAGGTGCCCTGAAGGAAATCCAGGAGGCGAGGAAGATTGCGGCCGGTAAGGCTTTTTCTATACAAAGCAAGTATTTGAAAGGAGAAAATCAAGTCGATAATTTGAACGCTGATTTCTCCAGGGGTATTGCGGAGCTGTCACGCAGCATATCTGATGCCGCCCAATTCTACCAAGCCGAAGAAAGGAAAACTGCGGATAAGCTCTTCTGGATGCAGTATCTGGCACCAAATTATTTGGTGCCTTTTGCCGACCAACTGAAGCAGCTGATCGAACTGCATAAGGCGGCCGAGCTAGCTATGAAGGATTTAATTATCCGGCTATGGCCCGCCAAGCCGATTCCGAGCAGTTACTTCGGGCTCGTGAAGCGGCTTGTGAGTGTCTGCCCTCGACTCGAAGTCATCAAGCGGCCGGTCTGTATGGAGGGTGCACGAATGGCCTTCGCCCGTGCAAAGGTGCACTGGGGGAAGATGGATGCGGAAAAGCTGATGACCGAGGGACCACCGGAGGGGAAGGAGCACCGCATGCCTGAATTATATTATGATAGTGTCTTGAAAGAGCAATGCACCAAGGACATTATATTTCCTTGAATACAGTCATGTTGTCCTTTGTAATGTTGAACAAGGTCATTTCTATTATTTATTGCTTGTTATGTGAAAGTTTTTCCTCCTGTGCGGCCGTTTTATATATATCAATCCTGAGAGTTGGCCAGTCGTCGGCTTCTGCCCCCACGTAGTAAGTACGGGGGTGTTGGGGATAAACCTGAGCACTCTTTATCCCAGTTTTGGGTCCTTGAAGGAGGTGTTCAGCATAGCGAACCAGACAATCAGACTATAGGGCTTTATCACTCTCACTTAGCCATATGAGTTTGACAAAAGGAAGGTAGGCGCAGCCCCTGGTGTTCGGAAGACCGCACGAGGGGCTCTATAAGCACCGGAACGGAAGAAAAGCTGATCCATCACATGCTGCATTGGCTATGGCAATATGCGGAAGAAATCCTTAAAGATGTTACAACCTCTCGAACAGCTGACTAGCTCTCGCTGTATCATGACAGTCAGTTTTCGGCTTTCTCTACTGAGGTGCTCGTCCGGAAGAACCGGGACACAATCATAGCAGTTCTCCCTGTGCTACCTTAGCCGATATAGCGGAACGTAAGGTACCAAAACATGGGAGCCGGGCAAACCCAACTATTGACCCAAGACCTGATTCGGAGCTGATGCATATAATGCTATAAGTTCGGGGCGCCGAACTGCCGTGAAGTTGTTCAGACTTTATTGCCGTATTATTTGTATAATGAAGCCCCTGGCATATTAAGGCATATCGCGATGTGCAGCTGCCTTTTGACAAAAGAGTTTTAATAAGAAATAACAGGAGATAAGCATCATATAAATCCACATGTTGTATTTGAATAATACATCGATGCGTATGAGTACAGGTAATGTGATAAAAGGAAATATGACTGCGGAACCTGCTGAGACCTGGCGGGAGGAAGTTGTATGCGGATCTGGAGTGTAGTCGGATGGTCATCAAGGGGAATATCTAAAGATTCCCTTACGCGTTCGAACTGTTTCCACGCAATCAGTCTTGGCCTATGCAAAGGTGAACCAGCAAGGAAAATGCAAGAAATGTTTGTGTGCCACAGAGCGGTTGAGCCGCAGTATGTGGCCTGTCTTAACTTTTGCCGGAGTGTTTAATTGAGCTCCGGACGAGCCGGGCTATCCTGTCGCGCAGTAGTTCGGACTCCTTTGGCGGTGTCCGGGAGCTTGGCCGTCGACTCAAGGTTCGATTGAAAGGTGCCACTCGTTGCTTTTGCTGTTAAAGCGGCGGTAGACTCTTCGGCCGTGAGGGGAAGTTCGACCCTGCCATTAACCGTGATGACGTCGCACGGACCGGGCATCTTGAGTTTACGGTAGGCATAATGTGGCACCGCGTTGAATCGGGAGAACGCGGTTCGTCTGAGCAGTGCCTGATAGTCACTGCGAAATGGGACGATGTCGAAGACTAACTCTTCGGTACAGTAATCGTTTGGTGATCCGAAGACTACCTCCAGAGTGATGGAGCCTGTACAGCTAGCCTCCACACCTGGTATAACACCTTTAAAGGTGGTTTTAGTGGGTTTGGCCATCCAATGATCGATACCCATCTTGCGCGCTGTGTCCTGATACAACATGTTTAGACTGCTGCCTCCGTCCATAAGGACTCGTGTGAGGTGGAATCCATCAATTATTGGGTCCAGGACAAGTGCGGCCAGATTGCCCTGATTGGTATTGGCCGGCCGATCCATACGATCGAAGGAGATCAGCCATAGGTTATATTGTGGGGCGACTGGCTCCGTTAAGTCGACATCCCTAAGAGTGCACATCCATTCCAGCTTGGGAATGTGGGTGGCGTTTATCATATTCACCGTTTTGATTTGCGGGGAAAATTTCTTTTGCCCTCCTGTATTCGGTGATCGGGACTCCTCGTCGTCATCATCGCTTTGAGACCCCTTCTCCTTGTTTTCGGCACCTGACCTGCCGGCTTGTTTGAAGACCCAGCATTCTCCGTTGGTACGATTGGCTTGTGTTCCTGGGGTGCCATTAATTTGGCATGGACGGTCGAGTATGCAGTCCAGACTGGACGGGTTCAAATTGTTATTTTTGAATGGCTTTTTCCGCTGATCGGACTTAGAGCCACTGAATCCGGCATTGATTGCCGTGTATTTGGCGTTATCACCATTTTTGCGACGCTTGTTTTTGTTGCGTCGGGGCTTGCCGTTGCTATCTTTGGCTTCTAATGTGCCAGGATTGCTTGCTGTGTTGTTGCTATGGGCTAACCAGCTATCCTCGCCTGCACAAAAGCGGGTCATGATTGTCGTGAGGGCTGCCATGGACTTTGGATTTTCTTGGCCGAGGTGTCGGGAAAGCCACTCGTCACGGATGTTGTGCTTAAAGGCCGCTAGGGCTTCGACATCCGGACAGTCGACTATTTGGTTCTTTTTAGTTAGGAATCGAGTCCAGAATTTCCTGGCTGACTCTCCGGGCTGTTGAGTTATGTGACTTAAATCATCTGCGTCCGGTGGTCGCACATAAGTGCCCTGGAAGTTATCCAGGAATGCGTCTTCCAGGTTCTCCCAACTTCCGATGGAGTTTGTCGGCAAGCTATTCAGCCAATGTCGAGGCGGTCCCTTGAGTTTTAGTGGGAGGTACTTAATGGCGTGTAGATCATCCCCGCGGGCCATGTGAATGTGGAGAAAGAAATCTTCTATCCATACCGCGGGGTCTGTAGTACCATCATATGATTCAATGTTCACGGGTTTAAACCCTTCTGGGAATTCATGATCCATTACATCATCAGTGAAGCATTGGGGGTGTGCGGCGGCTCTATGCCGGGCTACACTGTATTCGGTCCGGCCGGATTTGTTGGTATATCCGGCGTGACAGTCGTCGTCACGCGTTGGGGCGCGCCCCCGTGATCCATAGATCGATCTTGGCTGTCTGCTTTGTTTTTCAATTTGTCTCGCAGGTCATGCGTGGAGCCCCGGGCCTTTGTGTTTTTGCTTGATTGGCGACAGGGTGCGGGCTGGACATCGGGCTGATACGCCGCTTCATCTCGGCCACGAGGTGGCCGGTCAGCCGCATCATGCGCTGGTAGTGTAGGGTATAATGCCTCCTCCTCGAGTTGAGGTAGCAACCTGCGCTTTGGGTAACTTTTGTAGGGTGCTCGAGTCCGTATTCCTCGGCTGCCAGGACTTTAGTCCATCTATCCGTTAGCAGATCTTGATCTGCTTGAAGCTGCTGCTGCTTCTTCTTCAGGCTTTTTACAGTGGCTATAAGCCGGGCTTGAAGCGCTCCTGCTCGACGGGATCCTTAGGCACGATAAATTCTTCGTCACCGAGGCTCACCTCGTCTTCGGAGAGGGGCATGTAATTGTCATCCTCTGACTCTCCATCTGTTGCCTGTTCCTTAGGGCTAGCTTGCCCGTCCTCCCGATTGGCCTGCTCGAAGCCTGGCTGGGCGGGATTGTTTTTGTCTTCGGCACCATCCGAATTGCTATCATCTCTTGTGCCGGTATTACTATTTTTGCTTTGGCGGGGCTTAGAGCGGCGCCTATGACGCTGGTGCTTAGATTGCTTCTCAGGGGGACTATCCTCCATTGCCTCATCGCCATTGCCTTCTTTGGGCGTATCCACCATATATATATATCATATGATGGGGTGGTTGTCTAGCGCCCTGTGGGTGGTGGTTCCTGTTCTTCTCCTGCATCGTCGTCCATACCGTCGATGTCTTCGGAGTTGAAGTCAAGCACATCATTTAAGTCATCGACAGTGGCTATTAAGTGGGTGGTGGGTGGGGAACGAAATTCTTCGTCATCGACTTCCCACTCCAGTCGGACATAGTTCGGCCAAGAGTCCCCTGACAAAGGGAGAGACCTCAATGAATTCAGCACATCACCTAAGGGCGAGTGTTGAAAGATGTCCGCGGAGGTAAACTCCATGATCGGTGCCCAATCAGATTTGATAGGCACGAACATACGCGGTTCGCAGCCTGTGGCCGGAGATGAGTCCGAGGGTCTGATGAAACAGATTTCTTTGGATGTGAAGTCTGTGTCTGGCTCTAGCGCTGATGAGTGTGCGGCCTCCGGGGAAGGGTCCATCCACCCGTCCTCGGATGGCATGATCTGCTCCGGATTGAAGGTCGGGGCAGTCGCAGGCGCGATCTCCCGGACACTGTCCGATGGCAGATCTAGGTCATGCTTGTCGTGACTGTTCGTCACACCTGACATGGGCTCGAATCCGTCGAAGATCAAGTCTCCGCGGATGTTGGCAGTATAGTTCAATCTTCCAAACCTGACCTGATGGCCAGGGGCGTAGCTATCGATCTGCTCCAGATGGCCAAGCGAGTTGGCCCGCAGTACGAAGCCACCGAATATGAAGATCTGTTCGGGGAGAAAACCTCACCCTTGACCGCATCGTTGAAGATGATTGAAGGAGCCATCAAGCCTTATCGTGACGGCACAGTGGAACTCTCAATGAAAGCACCAATGTCGGTGTAAAAACCGGCGGATCTCAGGTAGGGGGTCCTGAACTGTGCGTCTAAGGCTGATGGTAACAGGAGGCGGGGGACGCGATGTTTACCCAGGTTCGGGCCCTCTCGATGGAGGTAATACCCTACTTCCTGCTTTATTGATCTTGATGATATGAGTATTACAAGAGTTGATCTACCACGAGATCGTAGAGGCTAAACCCTAGAAGCTAGCCTATGATTCTGATTGTTGTTGTCCTACGGACTAAACCCTCCGGTTCATATAGAGACCGGAGGGGGCTAGGGTTACACAGAGTCGGTTACAGAGATGGAGATCTACATATCCGAATTGCCAAGCTTGCCTTCCACGCAAATGAGAGTCCCACCCGGACACGGGACGAAGTCTTCAATCTTGTATCTTCATAGTCCAATAGTCCGGCCAAAGTATATAGTCCGGCTGTCCGAGGACCCCCTAATCCAGGACTCCCTCAACTGCCACTCGCGTCTATCGCGTGTCAGGAGACGTTCCCGTCGACGACGAGGTGCCTATGGTGACTTTGTAAACTTCAAGATGATAGTGCCGGCTCAGTCTTTTGGAGGTGCTCATAGGGGTATGGTGTGCGTGTGTGCATTCATAGGGGTGAGTGTATGCGCGTGTATATGAGCGCTTGCGTCTATACTGTGTCAAAAACAACATAAATGCGTGTCAAAAAGAGAATAGTCAGTATACTCAATATTGTGCACCTCGGAGAGGAAAACGAGAGAATTACGTATTTCTTTACGGTGCAGATTCACTCATTTTGCTCCATATGTACTCCGTCTCGGTGTAGTCTAGTCACTTGTTGAAATCTCTAGAAAGGGAAATACTCCTTTCTAGTTTACAGGGCTATACTAGCAAGTACGGACTACAATAGTGGGCTCACATAGCAATTTTGTCTCATCCAAGAGCCTGGCTATATGCGTGCTCCAATGTTCACAACTGCCACATCCGGGTTGCGCTTGGCTCGTTGCCTCTTCGAGAAGACGAACAATGATGTTACTACTACTGCTTCTACAGTATCGAATCCACTGCTGCATGTCCGTCCACCGCGAGCGGGAGGGATAGCTTGTTGTAGTACTATAAGCAAAAGCCTGTCCTCGTTTGCGAGCAACCGCGCGCATGGGCGAGGGAGAAGGCGTGTAGTAGTAAAATCAAGCTTCTCCTCGTTGTACGAGTTGAAGCGACACATCATAGCACTAGCCCCACATGCTTGCCTCTAAACTTGGCTGAAAGACCCGCAATGTACAATATATTTGCTGCAACCTTTAACATTTACCCACCACAAATAAAAAAATATAATCCTGTCTTGACCAGATGAGCGTGCAAACTACAACCACCTGGATGACAGGTAGGGCCAGAAGACTATTTTAATTAAAAAAAACTTCAAGACGGCCACATAGCATGGAGCCGACCCCAACGATTTTAAGCTTACAGGCACGATACACGCTATCCTAGACTACTCTACACATGAAACTGCCACACGAGCGTCTGGGCTGCGCTTGGCTCTTCGCCTCTTCGGGAAGTCGAACAATGATGGAGTACTACTGCACTGGAGGAGTACTACAGTACGCTTCTGGCCATCTGACACCGATTGAACTGCTACATGTCCACTGCGTGCGGGAGGGAGAGCGTGTAGCGAAAGCTCCTCCTAGTCCTGCCAGCCACCACGCTCATGGGCGAGGGAGGGACGCTCATGCCTTTGCATGTATGACACGTGGGCCCAACAGGTGGGTGGCCAACCTCTCATGCAGCCAAAGGCAGGTGCAGTTAAGTTCGTGAGGGAGAGGATAATCAAACTTCTCATTGTTGTACGAGTTGACGCAACACATCAAAGCACTGCACTCGATATATTTCAATAATTTGCGTTTACCGATGCATTAATTACAACGCATGCATGCATGCCCTGACTCTCCTTTTGATACTTGCATATGTTGATTTAATGCACCTTGAAGTAGTATAAATATGTGACGGTAAAGCTTTGTAATGCCCCGGCCCTAAAGCAAGAGATGATTGTGCACGAGGAGGGCGAGATCATGCAGACGGAACAGGACCCGACGATGGAGCTCTCTATGGTCTCGGTGGACCTCACTTTGCTCCACTGCCCCTTATGCCTCCGCCCCTTGACGCCTCCAGTGTATGAGGTTCGAATACACCTAGTCCGTTCGGCTGATCGAGCAAGGTGCAAGTTTCTTGATTGATGTGTTGTTCGATTGATTTCTGAAGTGCAAGGGAGGGCACCTGGCCTGCGCGGACTACCGCGCCGAGTGGCTCGGGAACCAGCGGCAATGCCAAAAGTGCGAGCGCGGAGGTGGCTTCGACGCGTGGAACACGGCGGTGGACGTCGTCCTTTCGTCAGTGAGGGTGGAGTGCCCGCACGAAGGTCGTGGGCTCTGCGTCACTTACCACAAGCTCGCCGATCACTAGAGCGTGTGTCCGCTCGCGCCCTGCAAATGCCTCGTGCCTGTCTGCGGCTACGAAGGCCCGCCACTGGCGCTGTACCACCACATCAGCATCGCGCATCCCATGCCCGTGCATAGTATCCAGTACGGCAAGGTGCTCCAGCTTCAAGTGCCACTGTCGGAGCCACGACTCTTGTTGGTCGCGGAGGAGGACGGCCGCGTGTTTTTCTTGGTCGGCGGCATGCTCGACATTGGCGCGCCTATTGCTGTGTTGGTCGTCTGCATCAGAGCAGGGGCGTCTCCGCTGCCGCACTACGTGGCCAAGCTGTGGGCGAACGGCCCGCCGGGGGAGCCCAAAGGCACGACCGACTCCATCAAGGTGGAAATGGAGGTGACAAGCAGCAAGGATCCCGGTGACGTCTTCGTGCAGGAGGTGGCCTTCTTCACAGTTCCGCCCAAGCTGCTGGCCGGGGCTAAGCTAGTGTCCCTCCACATTCAGATTGACAAGCTCACGTCCTAAATGTTTCTATAGTGCCTTCTGTTTATCTTAGTAATATGCTAATATATGGATTAGCTCAGTCTACTTTAGCTTAAGAAATGGTGGGTGAGGGAGTCCTGGATTAGGGGGTGTCCGGATAGCCGAACTATCATCATCGGCCGGACTCCAAGACTATGAAGATACAAGATTGAAGACTTCGTCCCGTGTCCGGATGGGACTTTCCTTGGCGTGGAAGGCAAGCTTGGCGATACGGATATGTAGATCTTCTACCATTGTAACCGACTCTGTGTAACCCTAGCCCTCTCCGGTGTCTATATAAACCGGATGGCTTTAGTCCGTAGGACGAACAACAATCATACCATAGGCTAGCTTCTAGGGTTTAGCCTCCTTGATCTCGTTGTAGATCTACTCTTGTAACACACATCATCAATATTAATCAAGCAAGAGGGTTTTACCTCCATCAAGAGGGCCCGAACCTGGGTAAAACATCGTGTCCCTCGTCTCCTGTTACCATCCGCCTAGACGCACAGTTTGGGACCCCCTACCCGAGATCCGCCGGTTCTGACACCGACATTGGTGCTTTCATTGAGAGTTCCTCTGTGCCGTCGCAATCAGGAAGGATGCATTTTCCCGTCTTTAAAGACGGCGCCGTCGTCAAGGGAGCTCTGACCGCCGGCCAAACTATCGGGCTAGGTGGTTTTCTTATGACCGCCTGTTCGGCCACCGCTCCGATGGTGACCTCCCAGGTCATCAAAAGCGATCTTCATGTCAGCTCGGTATTCACCGAGCAGTTAGATCCGATTGAGCTCTCCTCCGTAAACGAGCTCTTGGATCGTATCGCCGCCCTGGGAGTCGCTACAGACTACGATCCGATTGGGGTTAAAACCGATCTGAGAGAAATTAACTCCCCACAGGCTACCCACCACATCGTTGTGGTAGAGGAACAATGCGGCGACTCTTCTTCTATGTTGAAAACCAACTATGTCCGGATTCCCTATCCCTCCATGCCGGATTCCTGCGGAGGGATGGACGCCAATCAAATACTGAACCTAGAGTGAGGCATTGGACCAGATTCGTTGGAAAGCATCCAGCAAACCAAGCTTCCAAATCCGGAAGCTTCTTGGCCTTTGAGCCTCAGGTCGGGCGGGGTTCCGAACTTAATTCCACCCGCCCACCCAAACATAAGCGATCTATCACAAATACGGCAAGAGCCCGATGAAACAGTACATCGTTACTGGGCCAGATTCCTCCTGGTTATGGACAGGATAAAGGACTGCCGTGAAGAAAGCACGCTTTCAATTTTCTGCAACAATTGCACGGACAAGGGAATCATAAACGCCATCAGTCATCGCGAAGTTACACGCTTCGCCGACCTAGCGACCATTGTACAAAAATACTGTGCGATGGAGAGTGCCTGGAAAACCGAAACTAGGTTCTGGGACAATCCGGCCCTGAATACAACCCCAGTCCGAAATAAAAGAGTGCGTCATACTCAAGCACCTGGGTTAAAAACCAAAAACCAAAAAACCCCTAAAGGGTACGGAACCGTACTGGAGGGATGGCTCAATGGACCCTGCAAAATCCACAGTACGGAGGGCGCCACTCCAACATATAGCCTTCGAGCATGTTGGATACTACGGCAGGTGGCCAAAAGTGGCGAAGGCTTTTTAGCCCCGGGCAACCAGCCCAGCAGTACCAGTACGGTATTAACAGTCTTCGATACTTTCGCATCAAATAACATGCGGAAACGAACAATCCGCAGCCTCGCCGAAGTCTACCAAGTAGCAACAGCAAATCCATGGAGCGAATCGGCTATCACCTTCAATGCCAGCGACGAACCTAAATTCTGAACAGCTAGAGCACCAGCCACATTGGTCCTCAGTCCGATAGTGGACGGCTTTCGCCTTACCAAGGTACTCATGGATGGCGGCAGCGGATTAAACCTCATCTACAAAGAAACCCTTCAAAAAATGGAAATTGACTGGAGCCGCATGGAGCGAAGCAGCACAACCTTCAGGGGAATAATCCCTAGTCGAGAAGTACGCTGCACAGGAAAAATCACGCTAGATGTAGTGTTCGGCTCGCCGGACAACTACAGGTCCGAAGAGGTCACATTCCAAGTGGCCCCATTTGGCAGCGGATATCACGCCTTGTTAGGGCGAGAGGCATTCACAATCTTCCAAGCTATACCCCATTACGGGTACATGAAGCTCAAAATGCCCGGACCCAATGGAATAATCACTCTTGCCAGTGATCCAGATACAGCACTCCGCGCTGAAAATAAGACAGCCACACTGGCCCTAGAGGCATTATCCGAAGCCTTAGCGGCAGAGGAACTAACTGCGCTGCGGTCCACGGTGGATAGGGACGATGTGATACTCGATAAGAGGTCCAAATCCACCTCTTTTAAACCAGCAGACGAAATAGTCAAATTCCAGGTCCATCCAACGGACCCCACAAAAACGGCCTCCATTGGGGCACAATTAAATCCTGATGTAGAAGCCGCACTACGAGAATTCCTTCGGGAAAATTGGGACATTTTCGCCTGGCACCCTTCAGACATGCCAGGAATCCCACGCAGGCTGGCAGAGCACAGCCTAAACATCCTAACAGGATTCAAGCCAGTCAAACAGGCTCTTCGGCGATTTTCTGAACCAAAAAGACAGGCAATGGGAGAGGAGCTAGCCAAACTCTTAGAAGCCGGATTCATCAGAGATATCAAACATCCAGACTGGCTAGCCAACCTGGTAATGGTACCAAAAAAGGACAAATCCTGGCGCCTTTGTGTCGATTTCAAAGACCTTAACAAGGCCTGTCCAAAGGACCCCTTCCCTCTCCCTCGCATCGACCAAATCATCGATGCTACCATAGGGCACAATTCATTGTGCTTCCTCGACGCATACTCCGGATACCATCAAATCAAGATGGCAGAAAAAGACCAGGCTGCAATGGCATTTATTACTCCATATGGACCATTCTGCTTCAACACAATGCCCTTCAGACTCAAAAACGCCGGCGCAACATATCAGCGCATGATTCAGACATGTCTGGCCACCCAGATAGGCAAAACAGTCGAGGCATACGTAGACGATGTGGTCGTCAAGACCAAACACGTCGAAACTCTAGTAGACGACTTGAGGGTGACATTCGACAACCTCCGAGCATATGACATTAAGCTCAACCCGGAAAAATGTGTTTTCGGCGTACTAGCCGGAAAGCTCTTGGGCTTCATTGTATCCGGTAGAGGAATTGAAGCAAACCCAGCCAAGATCCGAGCTCTGTCACAATTGGATATCCCAAAAGACCTCAAGCAAATACAAAAACTAATCGGATGCGTGGTGGCTCTAAGCCGCTTCATCTCCCGTTTGGGAGAAAAGACACTGCCCCTCTATCGCCTCCTCCGGCGCACCGAACATTTCGAATGGACGGATGCTGCCACGGCCGGACTCGAAGAAATTAAAGCCGTATTGGCAACAAATCCGGTCCTGGCCGCGCCCAACTTGGGCGAACCAATGCTATTATATACCGCAGCAACACATCAAGTTGTCAGCGCGATACTCGTCGTCGAACGAGAAACAGAAGGGCACAAATTCCCTCTTCAAAAACCAGTGTACTACGTATCCACTGTCTTGACTCCATGCAAGTCCCGGTACCCACATTATCAAAAGATAGCGTATGCGGTGTTCATGGCATCCCGGAAGCTGCGACACTACTTTCAAGAGTGTTCCATAACGGTGGCCTCCGAAGTACCTCTCAACGATATTATAAACAATCGCGACACAACGGGCAGGATTGTAAAATGGGCCATCGAGCTCTTACCATTTGACATAACCTACAACCACGGCGAGCTATAAAGTCGCAAGTCCTGGCTGACTTCGTCGCCGAATGGACCGAAGCCGAACTCCCTAAAGAGTACGGCACATACTCCAATTGGATCATGCATTTCGACGGCTCCAAAATGTTGGCGGGCTTGGGGGCTGGCATCGTCCTGACGTCCCCAACCGGAGACATAGTCCAATACGTACTTCAAATAATGTACATGGACTCCAACAATGCAGCCGAATACGAGGCCCTTCTACATGGCCTCCAGATGGAAATCTCCATGGGTATTCAACGCCTAGAGGTGCGCGGGGATTCAAACCTCGCAATATCCCAAATAAATGGAGACTTTGACGCCAAGGATCCGAAAATGGCAGCCTACCGTAATGCTGTGCTAAAAATGTCAGCCCGGTTTGAGGGACTCGAATTCCACCACGTAGCCCGGGATAATAACCAGGCAGCAGACGTGCTGGCACGTATCGGCGCAAAACGCGACGCCGTCCCTCCAAACATCTTCCTGGAACGGCTCTTTAAGCCATCCGTATTATGGGAAGGGGAGTCCGGAAATAACAACCTGGAACCAATTGCACCACCCGACACAGAACATTCTGACACAATCGGTGGCTCAGCCAATGATATAACACCTTCAGCCCACGAAATAATGGCAATAATTGCCCCGTGGATGGAACCATTCCTAGCCTCCCTAATTCGGCAGGAACTTCCCGAAGACCAAAATGAGGCCCGCTGCATAGTTCGGCGCTCTAAAGCCTACAAGGTCCATGAGGGAGAAATTTATAAGAAAAGCACAACCGGAGTCCTTTGAAGGTGTATCTCCGAAGAGGAAGGGCGAAGTCTCCTGGCTAAAATTCACGCTGGACTCGGCGGGCACCACGCTACAGCCCGGGCCCTTGTAGGCAAGGCCTTCCGTACAGGATTTTATTGGCCGACAGCCCGGGCAGATGCTCAGGACTTAGTCCAACGATGCGTTGGTTGCCAGCTCTTTGCTAATCAGAGCCACATGCCACCCACCGCCCTCAAAACTATACCCATCACTTGGTCGTTCGCGGTCTGGGGGCTTGACATGGTTGGACCCCTTAAAGGGGGAACCCACAAGCACAAATACTTATTGGTCATGGTGGACAAATTCACCAAATGGATAGAGGCCAAGCCGGTTAAAACGGCAGAATCCGGACCTGTGATAGACTTCATATCCGGGGTAGTACACCGTTTTTGAGTCCCCCACAGCATCATCACTGATAACGGCACGAATTTCACGGCCGACGAGGTTAAACTCTGGTGCAAAAACATGGGCATCAAGCTCGACTAAGCTTCAGTCTACCACCCTCAAACTAATGGTCAAGTGGAACGAGCAAATGGTCTACTGATGAGCGGCATCAAACCCAGATTAGTGTGATCCCTCATGGAATATAATACACACTGGGTAGAGGAGCTCGACTCCGTACTCTGGGGCCTGCGGACCACACCAAACCACACAACCGGATTCACACCATTTTTTATGGTATACGGCGCTGAGGCAGTTTTGCCCTGCGACATAATTCATGACTCACCTCGCGTGCGCATGTACGAGGAAAGAGAAGCCGAGTTAGATCGGCAGGACAGTTTGGACGCTTTAGAGGAGGAGCGTGACGTGGCAAAATCCCGTTCCGCATTCTATCAACAACAGGCTCGAAGATATCAAAGCAGAGAAGTATGGGCCAAAACTTACAACGTTGGCGAGCTAGTTCTACGACTGCCGGACAAGAAAAAGGACAAACTTAAGCCCAAATGGGAAGGTCCCTTCATCATTGACCAAGTCCTTACCGGCGGTGCATACCGTCTACGCAACGCATCTGACAACCGACTCGAGCCAAACCCATGGGACGCAGCCCGTCTCCGAAGATTTTACGCCTAGCGCCGGACTCAGGGTTCGTCTCCTTCCTCCGTCCACCTTTCATATTTTTTTCGCTGTCTTTGTTTTCCCTCCTTTCTCCTCCCCTTTCTTCAGCACAACCCTCTTGAGGGCTGATCTGCGCTTTGTTCGCACTTACTCGATGTGCTACTCGCACTCGTTATACCTGGGGGCTTATTTAACAAAAGCTTACTTATATGGGCTTCATGCCCAACACATGTGTCACACTTCCGCATGTACCTTTTGATCACCATTGTATGCATCGATATGACTTAAGTTTTGGCCAAGCCGGGTTGCCTGGCTCCTGTGCTTACCCCTACGTTCCCGATTGTTCGGCTAGGAGGTAAAGGGAGCACCTCTGCGATTGTTACTACCGGGTCAGCCGGATGTGTACATCAGACTGGGTGAAGCCGAAGGCTAGCGTTCTTAAGGGAATATTCGGTCGGTGACCTGAAAGATGATTTATTACTTACTTATTTATCTGCCCCCAGATGCTTTTTCTGCTATTTTCGCAGTCCGGACATGCACTTTAGGGCATGCCTCCCAGGGAAAGGAACCCTTAACGGAACTATTCTCCCTGGAAGATGTTTCTTACTAACCATGTAATATAAGATAGCTAGTTGGGCACTTGTCTGATAAAGAAATTATGACCCCTACGCCTTGTCTCCATGCATGTCCCGGTTCTTTTGTAACCGTCAGGGTATTCGGACACACTCCGGACTGTTGGGTCCCGAGGTTGAAGCGCAAAGGTCCGCAAAGGCAAACGATCTACAATCCGGCTAGAAGGCATTTTACATGTGATTTTAAAATTACATCGTCAAACTGACTGATTGTACTCCTCTTCAATCCCATCTAACAGGCTGTCTAATTTACAGTCCTGTTGGGAATATTTCGCGGCCAGCTCTACTTGGCCGTACATCAAGCTCACAGGGATCTCCTTCCCATCAGGCCCCGCAGGTCCGACCTCGGCCATGTGGTTTGGGTCAGCCTTCGGGTACCGCGTCTTCACCATGGCCCAGGCCTCCCTGGCACCTTGACGGCAGGCCGATATCTTCCACAGACGGAGACATCGCCATACTCCCTGAAGCTTCTCAGCAAGCCCTCCAAGGCCCTCAGGTAGGGAGACGGATGGCCATAAGGCCTAAACGATGCCACTCATCGCCTGCCGAACACGTTCAAGCAGTTGCACCAGCTCGGGAAGTTGGTCACCCGTTGAACCGGGCATTTCCTCCATAGGGCGACCTGTGAGCACACCTATAGACATATTTCTGTCAACCAACTTCCTCGCCGAACTCTTCTTTTCAAAAGAGTTTGCTCAAGCACTTACTATAGATGCCGCGACGAAGCCGCTAATTCTCCTTCAAGGAGCTAGACAGCTGGGCCCGAACACCTTTTAGCTCTTCTCCAAGCTGGGTGTGGGCATCTTGGAGCTTGTTCCTCTCCTGCTGCACCTTCATAAGCACCCTCTCGCCGGCCTTCAACTGGCGCAGTAGCTGTTGCTTGTCCGGATCTAGTGCGGCACCCTCTGCAATACTATTGTCAGACTATACACACACGCTGCACTTCATGAACTATTACTCTTTTCAAAATATGAATTACCAGCGGGGGTCTCCGTGGCTCCCCCGGTAGCGGCTAGTGCGGCCTCAAGTTGGGCCTTGCACTCTTGAAGCTCCTGGGACAGGCGGGTATTCTTCTCAGTAAGATCCTGCATAAAAATGATCCTTAAATCAGTTAGTTTAACTATTTTAAGTCTCGGGGGCTACTGGCATATATAGCCATTAAAATTCCTTACCCGTATGTCCTTTACATACTGCTCCGTGGCTTTGGTTAAACCATCTTGAGCAGCACGGAGGTGCGCGTCTCCCGCATTAAAGGCATTTAACGCCTCAGGGGAGAAACACGCGTCACGAAGAACTATCCGACGGCGCCTATGATTCATGGCGCTCTCCACCTCAGACCTGGTGGCGGACAACCTGTCGGCATCCTCCGTTGGAGGAGTGTCCGACTCGCGCCTTGCGCTCGCTTCCCCTTCCGGACCAGGCGTTGGAGCCTGGCTGGCGGAGGCTTGGTGGGCACCCTCTCCGGACTCAGTCCGGCGAGCGCTTTTTCTCCTAGAAGAATCATGAGCATTAATATGCCTCCCAGGAGTCTTTCCCTTAAAGGACAATGGTGCACCGTACCTTTGCGGCGATGTTTTGATTCGCGCCGCACTCCTCTTCCGCCTGCTAGGCCGCACTGACCTCGTTTGGTCAGTCGCCGCGGGCTCGGCTTCCTGCCGAGAAAGCACCTCCTGCCGAGCACCATTGGTGCATGGTGGTCAGAAATAAGCATTAAAAAAGTAACGGTGTCAGGACTTCGGTCGTACTCACCTGGGAAGCCGGACACAAACCAGGGTAGTCAGCCGTAATGGCGACTAAAGCATTATCTATGCTGAGCTGGTGCAACAGACCGTCAATCAAATCCACCTTAATGTCCAGATCCTCTTCAGAGGCCGGATCAAGGGATCTTCCTGGATCCTCGGGTTGTGGAGTCGGGCTTTTTATGCCCTCCACATCCCGGCGCAGTTCCTGCGTCGAAACCATAAGGTAAGACACTTATCTTTGAAAGCGCGGATCAGATATTTAAGCGTCCGCTTACCCAGCTTCGAGGGTTATTCATGGAGAATCCATTCAATGGACTCGTGCGGAGGAAGTCCTCCTCCTCCCCCTTGTACAAGCCGGACAGGATCTTCACCAGATCGGCGGCCGATCCCGGTCCCGTGCGGCCATGACGGGTGGCGTCATTCTCCCCGTTAAAGTCCCACATGGGGTGGCCCCTATATTGGAGCGGCTGCACCCCTCGCATAATGCATGTGGCCATGACTCCAATCATGGTTAGTCCGGAATGGGCTAGTAGTCGTATCCGACCCATCAGATAATGGACGCTCCTATCCTCTTCCCGTTGAGGGCTCCTCGGGCGCCAACTTAGGCGTTTCTTCAGAGGAGCATTGCTAAACTCCGGGAGGCCGATCTGAACTGGATCCGGCAGCGGGGCGTCTTCCATATAGAACCACTCCGAAGGCCAGTGTTCGGACGCCTTCTTCGGAGTTACGGATAGATATCCGGTCCCGGCGATGCACCATATTTCGGCTCCGCCCACTTGATATATCGACCCCTTGTGAGAATGGGGTACGAGGCAAAACATCCTCTTCCACAGCACAAAATGGGGCTCGATGCCCAAGAACAGCTCGCAAAGAGCTACAAAGCCCGCTATGTGCAAAATAGAGGCAGGTGTGAGGTGGTGAAGTTGGAGTACATAGAACTCCAGGAGCCCCCGGAGAAATGGATGTATAGGAAATCTGAGTCCCCTTATCAAGTAGGAGACGAAGCATACCCACTCTCCTTTGGAGGGATTGGGGACGCCTGCTTCCCGCCCTTGTAGGTGGCCAGTCCGACTCAAACCGGAACCATAAAGGCCGGGGGAAGGTATCACTCTGTTTGGAGCGCCACTAACTCGCTATGCGGGACTGAGCATCTCCTCCAATCTCCTGGCTTAGGAATGGGAGCGCGAGAAGAGGAGCCGCGTCGACTGTTCATGTTGCAATGGATTTTTTGTCAGATGCGCCTCGATGAGTACTTGTGGAAGGAGGGTGGTGTGGTTTGGATCTGGATCCTCGCCTCTCTTATAGGCAGCTTATCCGCGCAGCTAGGGGGGAAAACGTAAGAATACCCTGGCTTTTTGCATTCGTACGACACATGGAAGAAGGCCATTATTGAACGTAGAAGCCAAGGAGCGCAGCATTTGTGAAGCAACCGGACACTATCCAGCAAACACATGGAGCGTGAAGAAGAACCCGCCTTGCAAACGCCGAAGACAACATACGCGCCAGACTCGTCGTCATTGAAGCCTGGTTCAGGGGCTACTGAGGGAGTCCTGGATTAGGGGGTGTCTGGATAGCCGAACTATCATCATCAGCCGGACTCCAAGACTATGAAGATACAAGATTGAAGACTTCGTCCCGTGTCCGGATGGGACTTTCCTTGGCGTGGAAGGCAAGCTTGGCGATATGGATATGTAAATCTCCTACCATTGTAACCGACTCTGTGTAACCCTAGCCCTCTCCGGTGTCTATATAAACCGGATGGCTTTAGTCCGTAGGACGAACAACAATCATACCATAGGCTAGCTTCTAGGGTTTAGCCTTCTTGATCTCATGGTAGATCTACTCTTGTAACACACATCATTAATATTAATCAAGCAGGACGTAGGGTTTTACCTCCATCAAGAGGGCCCGAACCTGGGTAAAACATCGTGTCCCTCGTCTCCTGTTACCATCTGCCTAGACGCACAGTTCGGGACCCCCTACCCGAGATCCACCGGTTCTGACACCAACAGTGGGATTTGGTGGCGATGCAGCAATTACTTCGACATCGGATCAGTAATTTTGAATAGTTGAACGAATATTGTCGGATGTTGGGTTCCGGCAGACCCTTAAGGTTCGAACTCTGGGGTGCGCATGAAGAACTCTCCCCTAACGATCTACGTCGGATCGTCTCGTGAGATCTAAGCTAAAAACGATGAACAACACGAGGGACGCAAGGTTTATACTGGTTCGGGCCACCGTTGTGGTGTAATACCCTACTCTAGTGCGTGGTGTGGTGGATTGCCTCTGGGGCGGATGATGAATAGTACAAGGGAAGAACAGCCTCGCGAGAGGTGTTCTTGAGCTGGTGCGATGAACTGCTTGGGTCAGTTCGATCGCCTCTCTCTCTCTAATGAGCGCTCGATCTGTCCCTAAAACCGGATCCCTCTCTATTGTGGTGGCTAGTCCTATATATAGAGGCCCTGTGCCTCTTCCCAAATATTGAGCGGGAAGGGTGCCAACAACGGCCATTTTGAAGGGGAACATACAATACAAGTTATCCTGACTAAAGTTGGTCTTCGGCTGCCAAAGGCACTGGCGATGACGCCGTCTTGGGCTCCATGGTGACCTCCACCCTGCCGCTCCATTGGTCTTGGTCTCGTTGCACTGAAATGGCAACCTTTGCCTGATGCCTCGGTACTCCGCGTCTGTGCTTGCCCCCTTTGCACCAAACACGAAACAAGGACACTGCAGAGGCCGGCGCCCGTCTGGCGCCCGCCTGGTCTCGATCGTCATGGCTTGTGTCACGAGCACCTCGCGAGGTACCCTGCCTTGATCTCTTCACGTCCTTGCGATCCTGCCTGGCGAGGCAGTTCCTGAGGTAGCCTTGCGTCTTCCGCCCCACGAGGCTTGGCCCCTCGCGAGGGTCTTGAATCTTGTGCTGATGAAGATGGGCCGTACTGGGCCCCACTTGAGCCACGCCGCAGGCCGCAGGCAGGCAAGTCTTGGGACCCCCTTTCCCAGAATACCGATAGTAGCCCCCGGGCCCCCGGCCGCCTGCGCCGACCTTGCCTCAGGAGTTGATGCAGGGAGGCAAGCATTGGCAGGAGCCGGGGGGCCTGATGTCGTGGTGCTGATGTCGTGCGAGGCTCCTGAAGCATCATCCTCAGGAGTTAATGGTACCCCTCGCTAGGTGGTGGCTGACGAGGGAGCGTGACCTGCCGCTCCCGAGGCCAAAGCCCCCGAGGCCTGGCAGGCCACCAAGAGATGGAACCTGATCGCCCCTCTCAGGATGGTGCCCTTGATGTAGGTCATCGCGAAGCCTCGGCTCCTATGCCACGCGCCGGCCCTCACATCACGAGCTTGGCCCGGTTCCGCATAGATTTTGAGGCTCTTCGCAAGAGGAAAGAGGCTTCCAGTGGTGATGATCGCCCGTACCGCCCGCTGAAGCACAGGAAGTACTTTGCCATGGACGAGTAAGTCCCTCCTTTTCATAGTTCCTGGCCTGCCTCTCCCTTTGTTGACTGTGGCCTTTCAGGATTCCTTCTGACGAGCCCGTGGAGCCATTTGAGGAGCCGCTTCCTCAGGCTTCTCCTACATCACCGACCCCGTTCGCCCCGAGTCCGCGTGCCGCCCTTGGTGCGAGCTCGACTGGAGACGCAGGCCGGCTTGCAGCGTTCCTTGAGCCTGTCGGCGCGCCGCTCTTCCATCATGAGCTCTTCTTGGGCACGACCAACTTGTCCCGAGTTCCTCCACTGATCATAGGTGGCGAGTGGCTGAAGTCGGTCTTTGGGTCCTCAACGGGAGGTGGATTGGCGCCCGGCTTGGTCCCTTGCGGGGCCCGCCCGGTGATCGCAGGGGCACCAGCCCCCAGCCCCCTGCCGAGAGCGGGCGAACCACTCTGAGGACCTCGACCAGCATCGATGGTGGAGGATGGTGCTGACGACGTGCTTGGTTGTGCGCAGGAGCGCAACACTGTCCGCCAAGAGTTCCTCCAGAGGGCAGCCGATGCAGTGAGCCAGCTCGGCGCAGAGCTGGCGGCTGAAGACGCGCGTCTCGTAGCTGAAGGCTTGAGGCTGGTCGAGGAGCGGCGTAAGCTGAAGGCGGCTGTTGGCCTCATGCGCCACCAGGGTGACCTCGAAAACGCCAAGGAAAAGGCATCCCTGGTGGGCTCTCGAGAGGCCTGTTCCCGGTCCCTTGAGGAAGCTCAGGAGGCAAACAAGAGACACAAGCTGCGGAGGAGCGCGCGTGGGAGCTCCAAGACTGGTGCAACTCCTTGGAGCAGCAGGTGGAGCTGCGCCGATCCGCCCTTGGACTGTTGAAAGGGGGGCCCGCTGAAGAGGAGGAACTCCGAAGGCGCGAGGAAGCGCTGACGCTGGAGACTGCCGAGCGCAACCTTGATCTGGAGCAGTTGGAGACGAGGGAGCGCCAGGTCGCCCAGGCAGAGGACGACGTTGGCGCGCGGGAGGCCCGAATCCAGGAGGAGATCGACCGTCGCGTGGCGGAGGCTCGTGCTGGCCTTGAGCATGAATATAAAGAGCGGCTGGAGTTGATCAGGGCTGAAGCCGCGGGCAGGACTGCTGCCCTCAGGACCAGGTTGACTGAAGCCACACAGCGAGCCGAGGCTACCGCTGCCGCGCTAGGCTCGGCACAGGCTGAGTTGGCCTCCTCCCACGCCGAACTGCTCCTTCTTCAACGGCGGGTTGATGATGCCGAGGCCGTCACGCAGCGGAATGCGGACGAGATCCACCAGCGGCAGACGTTGGAACACATGCACGGCCCCATGCTCCGGACGCTCAGGGAAAGGGCTAACACGGCCTTGGGCAACATCTACAAGGCTGTCGCCAAGGAGCCGCATGTGACCAACTACGCTGGCAATCACCAAATCTTTACTGACATGGTGACGCATCTGGAGAACCGCTCTGAGAGGTCTCACTAGCTGGTGGAGGAATGGAGCCGTGGCCTGCTTGTGCGAGCATTCTCCCGCGTCTTCAGCCATCTCCAGAACCTCGATCCCCACTTCGACTTCGATGTCGCCATCGCCCCAGTGCCTGAGGCTGTCCGAGGTGATCTAGCGCGGTGGGTGCAGGACAACGTAGATGCGCTCATCCGGGCCTTCACCTCCGATGATGACGGGGTGATCGTTGCTGCTGATGAAGGCGACGTGGTAAACGGTGGGGGAGGCGGTGCCAACAACGGCGATGAAGAGGCTGGCGGCGACGACGGCGGTGCCAGCGACGCCTCCGGGGACGCCTTGGGGGATGCGGCGAGTGATTTGTCCAACTGATCCCGCGCTTCCCCCACTGCTTGCCCTACGCAAGAAGAGACTCGGGCGTGGCCCTAAAGGTTGTGTGAGCATTTTTGGGAGGGGAAGCCCCTCATGTAAGAAAATTGTTGCCTACGTGTTGTCAAGATTGGCGCCGGATGGGTGCCCGCATGATGCCATGATTGTCGCGATGAGTAGATTGACATGGTTTTCCCTTCATCTTGGCAAGCCTCGAGTGTGCCTGCGGTGTCCTTCTGAGGGCCTCATGAGGGTCCCATTTGACCATGCGGTCAGAGCCTGGCTGGAGCGAACACCGGCCACGGGATGGCGGGCGTGCCGAGCCTTGCCCTACTCGCGAGGGGCCCGCGAGAGGGAGGCAGCTAGTGTGAATTCCAACTTGAACAGAAATCGGAGCACGAGAAAGCACACGAATAAGACACAACACCCCTTCCCGCATATGCAAACACAAATCAATTTCAACTTAGATATGAAACGAGAGATCTTGTTCGCACAAAAAGAAAGCAAGAGCAAATGGCCGCGTCCGGCACCTAGTCTAGTTTTCGACATCTTCTCACCAGCGTGGAGCTAAGTGCTGCCACTGGGCGTGGGAGGGAGCCCCCGAGGCCCGAGGGCAGCTCTCCAGAGATTCCGGGGCGTGTACAACCCCAACTCATTATTACATGAGAGTGTCACGGGCGGCGAGCTTCACAGGCACTGGGCCTTCTTCACAGGTACCGGCCTTGCTTCATATCACTAGATGAGGGCCCCGCCTTGCACCACCCTTGACCCCACCGACAGAGACCGGAAACCAGGACGACGCCAATGGGGAAAAGGGGACGCCAGCGGTTCCCCCGACGACCACGGGTCCTCTGCCGGGGCGGGCCCTGGGGCACCTCCCCGGCAGAGGGCCTACCTCCGAAGAACACCTTGCTCCGCACGCCGTGGGGAGGAGCCTGGCTCTCGACCCCTCTCCTGCTGCCCCCAGTGCCCTCCTCCTAAGGGGAAGGAGATCGCCGCACTGGGGCAGCCTTCCGCTGCGGTGACTTGAACCTCCTGCGACCCATGGTTAGCATAAGCCTGCTCCTGAGGAATTAGCGGTACCAGTTAGTTGTCGAGGCTCCCGTGAGGCTCGTGAAGGAGCTCAGCTTCTGGCGCCTCTTCCTCCCAGCCTAACCCGAGGAATGAGCCATGATCTTCCTCCAGCGCGTACCCTCGATCCACCATGTGGGGCACATAGGCCTCTGGGTCACCACCCCAAATGCCTCGCCGTGGTGCTCCGCATGCCATGAAGTTCGACTTGAAGCTCCATCTTGGGGATGGTAGGGTGGCGGCGCGCTGGGACCAAAGGCAGCGATGTGCATGCTCTCGCTTACCAGGGGCGGTGCCGGCGCAGCTTGCTGCTCGACGCTCATTGTCGGGCCGGTGTTGATGAATCCTTGAGGCGTGCCTGGGGGCACGTGAGCGCGGATCGGTCCACCTCGTGATCCTCCCGGGGCCTAGTGTGGAAGCTGGATGCAGAACGGGGGAGCCCCCGATGCAGTAGCGTCCAGGAGCTCGGCGACGCGTTCCAGCAGCACGTCGCAGCTGCTTTCCTGCAGTCTGCACCGAAGCAGCTCTCGCGCCACCATGAGCGCGGCCTTCATGTTTTCCTGCTCCCATCTGGTGTGCGGCGACGTGGCCGCAGCGTGGCTTGAGGCCCTCGCTGCCGATCGTACTTGCCGTGGAGTGAGGGCAGGGGACCCCTGACCACGCCGCCCACGCCCCACAGCGTTCTGCGGGGCACGGGCTGCCTGAGATGCGGGGTTGAGGTCACCTTGGGCAGGCGGCACGGCATGGGCAGGCCATGCCCCCCAACGATCGGAGTTGGCCGTCGGGTCGCCGGACATGGAGGCGGTGAAGCGGTGGAACGTAGGACGGAAGAAGGAAGATTCCAGCGCACCCTTACCTGGCGCGCCAAATGTCGGATGTTGTGTTCCGGCAAACCCTTAAGGTTCAAACTCTGGGTTGCGCACGAAGAACTCTCCCCTACCGATCTATGTCCGATCATCTCGTGAGATCTAAGCTAAAAATGATGAACAACACGAGGGACGCAAGGTTTATACTGGTTCGGGCCACCGTTGTGGTGTAATACCCTACTCCAGTGCGTCGTGTGGTGGATTGCCTCTGGGCCGATGATGAATAGTACAAGGGAAGAAGAGCCTCGCGAGAGGTGTTCTTGAGCTGGTGCGATGAACTGCTTGGGTGAGTTTGATCGCCTCTCTCTCTCTAATGAGCGCTCGATCTGTCCCTAAAACTGGATCCCTCTCTACTATGGTGGCTAGTCCTATATATAGAGGCCCTGGGCCTCTTCCCAAATACTAAGCGGGAAGGGCGCCAACAACGGGCATTTTGAAGGGGAACATATAGTACAAGTTATCCTGGCTAAAGTTGGTCTTCGGCTGCCAAAGGCACTGGCGATGACGCCGTCTTGGGCTCCACGGTGACCTCCATCCTGCCGCTTCGCTGGTCTTGGTCTCGTTGCACTGAAATGGCAACCTTTGCCTGATGCCTCGGTACTCCGCGTCTGTGCTTGCCCCCTTTGCACCAAAGAGGAAACAAGGACACTGCGCAGGCCGGAGCCCGCCTGGTCTCGATCGTCATGGCTTGCGTCACGAGCACCTCGCGAGGTACCCTGCCTTGATCTCTCCGCCTCCTCGCGAGCCTGCCTGGCGAGGCCGTTCCTGAGGTAGCCTTGCGTCGTCCGCCCCGCGATGCTTGGCCCCTCGCAAGTCTGGGGACCGTACTGGGCCCCACTTGAGCCACGCTGCAGGCCGCATGCAGGCAAGTCTGGGGACCCCCATTCCCAGAACGCCGACAAATATTTTGTGTCTGTTGGATATAAAGTTCCTTTGGGTAAGAAGTACTACTTGTCATCAGAATGGATAAAAGGAGATGTATGTAGATGTATTTTAGTTCTAGATACGTCCCTTTTTGTCCATTTTTATGACAAGTACTCCCTCCGTTCCACAATACATGCCTTCCATTTGTCAAAAAATATATGTATCTAGACATGTTTTAGTATATAGGTACATCCACTTTTGGACAAATGGAAGTCAAGTCGTATTTTGGAACGGAGGGAGTATATGCTTGTTTGTTCACGAAGTGTTTCATACTTGTGCGAGTTGACGTGACACATCAAAGTAGTACTACTACTAGTAGTACTCCCTCTGACCCTAATTTCTCCGCGCATAAGTTGAGGCGCAAATACCAAGCAGGGCCTGGTTGTGTTGGACAACTCACCAGACTGCGCACTAGGCAGACAAAGCTTGTTTCGTGTTGGTGCCGTGTGCGGCCCGCACATTAACCAAAACCTCGCACCTCCAGCTTAGCCTTCCCGTTTTAAACTTCTCAATCTCAAGGCCAAGGAGCAACGTGAATCCTATGATAGAGCCAATCGGATGGTTGAGAACACTACAATTCGTACCTACAGATGCGTGTGTGACTCCCAGATGCAGAGGCCGGGAGTCATCATCCTCCTTTTCGAGAAAAAACAGATGCGTGTGTGAGAGAGGACGAGTGCGTGCGTGCACCTCTTCTCTTCCTGTATAAGGTACTAAACTCAGAGTACAAGTGTATGTGGGTGGCATCGACCTAGGGAGCTAGAGATGGTGCATGCGAGAAGTCCCGAGAGACAGGTTTAATGCATCTGAAAAAAAGACTAGTCTATAGCTCACCACGCGGTTATTCCTGTCGAACGCGCCTATAACCGTAAGATATGTATCCGACGGTGCCAGTTATTGCATGTACAGAACAGTAGAAAAAGAACTACCATGGCATATGCTACACCACGGCCGAGAACACGTGCCCATGTTACGCCATCCGGGAATAGTGTCGCACTTCGAAACTATAACCGTCAATAAATTTTGAGCTTGCGTCTTGTCACATTCCAAATTACTACTACTACCACGCTATATTTAATTGCAAACATGTTCACATCAATCAGAACCTAAACAGTTTCCCACTTAGGAGCGTATTAGTACTCGGTTATAAATAGTACTATGCTAAGATGATTGCACATTCCTCCTCAACTCCTCATCCACAAAAACAAACAAGTCATTCAGCATCCTTCCCTTGCATCTACCATGGCCAGCGTGAGTTCTGGTTCGAGAGATTACCACCAGGGAGAGACGAGCATGGAAGCGGAAGCACGAGAGATGTCCCGCCTCACTGCGAAAGCAGCCGACATGTCCCGCCGCACAGAAGTAGGAGCACAGAGGTCCTGTTGTGCCGCCGAAGCAGCACGGAGGTCCCGCTGCGCCGTTGATGCAGCAGACTGGTCCGGCCGCACCGCGGAAGCAGCAGAGATGTCCCGCCGCACCATGGTGGCCTGGTAAAATGTCTCCGAGCAGGCGACGACTCTTACAAGCGCATGCATGTGATCGTCCATAGCCAGATGGATCAGATCTTCGGCTGGGCGAGGTTGTAGGACGGCATGAAAGCCTCATTTGAATAGGCTACCAGCATCATCCGGCAACTAAGGGAGGGCAATGAGAGGCTCCGGGCCGAGCGCGACCTCCTGAGGGCGAAGATCATCCAAAGTGCAGACCAGTAGGAGGAGACTAGTGCCTTTTTGAAGAGGACCGGCGTCATCGTCAAGAAACTTATGGACGAGAATGACATGCTCCGCATCGAGCGCCAAAGGCTGGTGGAGGAATCCGTGGATGCTCTCAAGCAGCGTCTTGAGGACACGAAAGAGCTCATCGCCGCTCGCCGCGGAGACTAGTTCCCGCAGCCTGCAGCAACGCTTCAAGAAAGTAGAGATCAGCGAGCCAGATCGTTGTCTTCCTTCTTCTTTTGCCCTTGTGTATTTCGGGCGTAGCCGCATGTGGTTTTTTTAATTATCTTCCTAATTATGTAAGACATTTATTATCCACTATCGTCGTCCTTATATATTCATCAGTCTTGCTATAAGTCGCACTAGATGCTATATAGGTCTGTCGGATCTTACATCAAGATCCGTGCTTTCAGATTTTCTTTTTTCTCTCTTAAATCTCTGCCGAGTGAGACATAGCCACGCCATTAAACAGAGCCTTGGGCGCCATTAATGGAGACCTTGGGAGAAAGGTGGACGGCAGATGGAGGTCAAAGGGCTCTCCTCCCGATAAGCACGCTCAGGGGTCTGATCGCACGCCTCTCATACTCAAATAGCTACCCTGCACGACGCCTCCTAGCTAATAAAAAAAGGGGACGTGTGGCGGCACATAAATGGTAAATAGAACACCCACAGTTTCAATAATACTTGTGTTTCCGATTGTAACATGACAACACTTGTTCCAAAATGACTTTGTTGATTGTTAATGTGTGCGCCTTCGCAAATCGGACTGCAAAATTACCACAGCATGTTGGTGCCATGTCATGGCACCAAGCCAAGTTTCATTATTTTCATGCGTGTTTTGGATTTACAGGAATTAAAAAAACTAAGTTTCTCAATGTTTCCAGCCTAGCCACGATGCCCAGAATTTTGAATTTCATTCCCATTTCTTGCATGGAACCTAGAAATTTACCCGAGAACACACATGTGATTTTTCAACTGACTTTGGTGCACTAGAGCATGTGCTTTTATTTCAAATTTGAATTATGGACAAAAAGGTGACACTTTCCCTCTCAGATCCACGAGCCTTCTTGAGAGAAGCTCCGGTTTGCAAGAAGCTTATAGCAAAATTCGTTCCTATTCGGCCATTTTTTTTACCACAGCATGGTACTACCATGACATGACACCATGCCAAGTTTCATGATTTTCAAGTGTGTTTTGGATTTACAAGAATTTTAAAACCAAGTTTCTCAATGTTCTCGGCCGAGCCACGATGCCCAGATGTTTGAATTTTATTCCCATTTCTTGCATGGGACCTAGAAATTCATCTGAGGACAGAGATGTGATTTTTCAACCAACTTTGGTGCACGAGAGCATGTGCTTGCAGTTAAAATTTGAATTATGCACATTAAATGACCAGAAACCTAATTAATGTATAAAAAGGCCAAATGAACCCAGAATAATTCCAAAATTTAATAGGGCACTCATGTAGTTCTATATTGTCTTTGTAAAGAAACTCAAGGGGGCAAGCGTATATCGTTTCGCACTCAAAGGTGGCACGCTCCCTCTCAGAACCACGAGCCTTCTTGAGAGAAGCTTCGGTTTGCAAGAAGCTTATACCAAAATATGTTCCTATTTGGCCACTTTTTTACCACAGCATGGTAGTACCATGACATGACACCATGCCAAGTTTCATGATTTTCAGACGTGTTTTGGATTTACAAGAATTTTAAAACCAAGATTCTCAATGTTCTCGGCCGAGCCATGATGCCCAGATGTTTGAATTTTATTCCCATTTCTTGCATGGGACCTAGAAATTCACCCGAGGACACATATGTGATTTTTCAACCAACTTTGGTGCACGAGAGCATGTGCTTGTAGTTCAAATTTGAATTATGCACATTAAATGACCAAAAACTCAATTAATGTATAAAAAACGACAAACGAACCTGGAATAATTCCAAAATTTAACAGGGCACTCATGTAGTTCTATGTTGCCTTTGTAAAGAAACTCAAGGGGGGGGGGGCAGCGTATATCGTTTTGCACTCAAAGGTGGCATGTTCCCTCTTAGAACCACGAGCTTTCTTGAGAGAAGCTTCGGTTTGCAAGAAGCTTATGGGGCTGTTTGGATGGCAGCCCCAAGCTGCCCTTCCAAAATTTTGGTTGTTGACCACAGGTTGGGCTAGTGTTTGGATCGCAGAAAAGTTTTTGGCTCACAACCAACTTTTTGGCCAGCCATTGTGATTCCGCACTAGCGTGTGGGCGAGTTCCCGGCGGCTATTTCCTTCGCCAAAATTTTGGCATGACGTCGTTTTGGTCGGGCTGGTGTGGGCATAATCCAAACGGCCCCTGTACCAAAACTTGTTCCAAATCGGCCCAATTTTTTACCACAACATGTTAGTGCCATGACATGACACCATGCCAAGTTTCATGATTTCCAGGCGAGTTTTGGATTTACATGAATTTCAAATCCAAGTTTCTCGTTGTTCTCGGTCGAGTCCCGACGCCTAGATGTTTGAATTTCATTCTCATTTCTTCCATGGGACCTAGAAATTCAACCAAGGACACACATGTGATTTTTCAACCAACTTTGGTGCACCGAAGCATGTGCCTGCAGTTCAAATTTGGATTATGCACATTAAAAGTCCAGAAACTCAATTAATGTATAAAAAGGCCAAACGAACCTGAAATAATTCCAAAATTAAACAGGGCACTCATATAGTTCTATGTTGCCTTTGTAAAGAAAATCAAGGGGGCCATATATATTGTTTCGCACACAAAGGTGACATGTTCCCTCTCGGAACCACGAGGCTTGTTGAGAGAATCTCCGATTTTGCAAGAAGCTTATACCAAAACTTGTCCCAATTCAGCCAAAAATTATACGTATGAAAATAGGGTTTAGATTATCCCGAACATCTCGCTACCTAGACCAATATACTATGATTTGAATTCAACACAAAATGGATACACATATTTGAATTGGAGATCCTATGGTACATGTAGTTCATAGTGAAATATGATTACTGCTATATGCATGTTTTTTGTTATCAAGATAATTTTTAAATGATTGTATAACTTGACAACAATCGTATTCAAATAAGGAAAATTGATTAAAATTTAGTCCGTATGGTAGACGATAATATATATGTTCACAGGGTGGAGTAAACTGTTGATATATGATGGAAGATCAAAATGTACAACTACATCAATTATAAACCGCAAGGTCACCTAACGATATATTCGAATTCAACTTAACGTGGATTCAAAAATTCAAATTCAAGATCCTGGCATTTGTAATCATATAAAAAGGGACATTACTCTTTCTTTTGGTGGGACTTGATTTGTTTTTTGTTGTTGTTGAGGGAAGTGCGAATCGATTTGGTACTGTACATGGTAATCCAGGGTAATCTTGTTCTCCCTATTTTTTTACATTTTTCTTGTAGTTCTTTCAATGGCATCTATAACAATATAGTAAAAGGGGACATGAATCTCTTGTGTCTTGTATGAATTATTTTTTTACACATTAAGTTTGTTCTGCCGAACAAGGGATCCGCACCTTGTTATCCCGAAATTTTCAAGCTCGAGTATCTTTTGTCTCACCTGCTTTGAAACTCCCGCCTCTTCAACACGCGCCGTGCCTTGTTATCCTGAAATTCGACGCGCGCGAAAACTCCCTCCTCATCCGAAATCGGTCCTGCAGCCCAGACACGCAAAATCCCTCTTCTACCCTCAGCCGAAATTGAAGCTCGATGTCGTGGTGTCAAAACCGGTGGTGGTATGCTGGTAACTTACCCTACATTTCGGACAAGCGCGTCCCTAAGCCATGGCTCCCCTCCCTTCCCCTTTGTCCCCGCCCCATTCGTACACCGAGGCCGCCAAAATCTGCGAAACCCCATGCCCCTCCGTCGGCCTCCCGACCACCACCCAGCCGGAGACTCTTCCCCGACTATGTCGTCCACCGCAACAGCTCGCCGTCCCTCATCCACCTCACCAGATGAGGATCCGTCGTCGATCTTGTCGTCCTGCCGGATCAGCCGCCCCGGCCTCCACCTCCAAGGAGCTGCCCTGATGTTCGCCTCGTCTATCGCGCCACCTCCATCCCCACAGCGTTGTCTTGACCTGCCCCACCGGAACCACAACACCCTCACCAATTCCTTCGATGAAGCCGAGGCCAACTCGGCGCCACCAAGGAGGTTCTGCACTCACTGCTGCATTTTACCTTTTATTCCATCTCACGGGGTTGTCGGTGCTCGATACCGATCAGCCATGGCGGGTCTCCATCGACAGCATCGTCGCCGGCCACATCATCCACGACGTCTCTCCCCCATGTCATTGCTTCCTCGGCGGCGACTTCCACACCGGCACTAGTTGCAGCTGCTCAGGCTCTCGCTCGCACTGCGGATATGTTCTTGCTGTCGGTCGCACTGTTGCACTGCTCTTTCTTTCGTTCGTGCTGCTGCTCTGCTCTGCTATTGTTGTCGGTCGCGTTGTTGCTCCGCTCTTGCTCTAGTTCGTGCTTCTTCTCTGCTCTTTCTCTCGCTCCCGCTGCTGCTGCTGCTGCACGACCTCCGGCAGCTATAGGAGTTGCTGCTTTAGCACTCGCTCACGGTGCTACTGCACGACTTGCTCTCTGCTAGTGCATTCCCTGCACGAGCGTCTGCTGATTTAGATCACTGCTTCTCTGCTACTAGTGATAAAACGCCCTAAACATCTATTGCAATGCTCCACTACTAGTTCAATCTATTTCGACCGTAAAATTCAGTTTTGGCTGTAAAGTTCAGTTTCTTCAATTAAGTTCAGAGTGAACAGTACTTACAACATCTGTCGGAGTGGCCGTGGCGCGGATGATGTGTTTTACATCTAGCACTTTTTGGTGATGTATTTTACATCATCTACTTCAGATGATATTAGAGTCCCACTTCATATTAACGTTGTCTGTCTTGTCCTGCTTCAGCCTCGCCGCAGTACACCTCACCGGAGCTGCTCCAACAACGAAACCATCCATCACAGCGGAGCAGTACCCTCGGTGCCGTTTCCAGAGGCCTCAGATCTTCTTCCCTGCCTCCGACAGTCGCACCAGCATCACCATCCTCCACGTCCAACCCAATGATACTGAGGTCCACAAGGCTATGCCAAAGAGGTTGTACACTCGTCGCATCACTTTGTGACTTTGCATTCACGTCGATCCCCCAGGGATGCTTTGCTATGGAACTACTATGGTACTACTATTCGTGTATTTGGTTACAAGGAGTGGAGCAAAGCAAAACTAGAGGATTTTTTTTCCTTTGGTGTCTCTTTCGAAGAAAAAACGTAGGAATTTTAATATTCACTTAAACGTCCTTTTCAAATTAATATGCATGAAGAACAGAACTAATTGCGTTACTGGCATAATAAGATTCTTATTTTTTTTTCATTTTCACGTGGTTTGACTTTAATTTGACCATGTTTCTCCATTCCTGTGTTCTTCCAATTCATGTGAACCAAACACCCAGGTTGACTGAAATCCTATGTTTCCAAATGCTCTGTTTTGCACGTGCATTCCTATCCTATTCCTGTGTTTTTTCCTGTCCCTGCGTTTATAGAATCCTCCAGTTCTAAGGAGCCCTTACAGATTTACTTCATTTTCAGATAGGCGTCAAAAAAACTCTGTGTGTTATGTCCTGTTCCTACCGTGCCGTCATCCACCCCACCTGAGGTGCACCATCGGTAAAAGCGTTCACTACAGCAGAGATCACCCCTGCAGACTTTCTTTCGCCGCCTCAGATCATCTTCCCCGTTGCCAGCAACCATGCCAACTGCATTACCATCATCGACTGAGCAGATGAACCTAAGGACTACACAGTTCCGGAAGAGAGGTCGTAGTCTTTCGTGTTTGCTTATGTTATACATCGGTTATTATTACCTGCTACTTTATCGTTCAAACTTGAGTTTTAAAATGCCTATGGGTCTCATATCGAGGCAGCAACGAATAGTATATGTCTACTATCTGGTTCATCTGGGGTCTTCTATGTGGTTCATGTTGGGTGGGCAACAAACAATAGATGATCCATTGTCTATCTTTTTAAACTGAAGCTATAACCTACCTGCTATCATTAGTTTTGGATCCATCCACTCGTTTGCTACCATCAGTCTTGATTTTTGCATGGACCCCTTAGGCCTTACAAAATCTAACTATTTTTTTTATTATGCATGTCAAATATTGTACACAATCATACTGAACATGTAGAGAAAAAGAGAAGATCGTTGCATGGGAATATTATGTCATGCAGACGCCACTCCATGGTGGGCGAAGTGGGGCACCCTCCTGCATTTCTAGATTGTATTCCAGAGGAAGATAACTGTTCAGATGGGGATTCAGAAGGAGCCGACCACTCCTGTTTACCACCTGAGGTGTTTGCTCTAACCTAGCATGCTGATGTTGGTCATATCATGCATATGGCGCCTCGCATTGCTTACATTATACATCCTATATGTCATCAGCTTAGTTTAGATTTGCTTTGTGTGAATTCCACCTATTTGGTTTCTATATCATACTCCCACCATTCCTAAATATTTGTCTTTTTAGAGATTTCAACAAGTGACTACATATGCAGCAAAATGAGTGAATCTACACTCTAAAATATGTCTATATACATCCGTATGTGGTAGTCCATTTGAAATATCTAAAAAGACAAATATTTAGGAACGAAGGGAGTATATGAGAATTATGCAATGCCATCTTCTTTAGCCAGGCATCATATACGTGAATCATGCAATGCCATCCTGTTTAGCCAATCATCGTATATGTGAATTGTATCGTGCCACATTTTTTTTCATAATGTATTCCATTTGTCAACAATGTTTATACATTCATCTACTCTTCCTGTGCATCAACCATTTGAGTCGGTCATGCGGAAATCTGGAGTGAAAACAAGGTCTTCTGAGCAGTCGGTGCTACCTGTCGATGTAGATTTCTTGCTAGTTACAGATAGCTCCTCAGAGGAGGATTCAGAG
>NC_041387.1:182399373-182426738 GCF_002162155.2 Triticum dicoccoides | reverse complement strand
CTTGGCATGGTTATATTGCTCATATCATGCATATGATGTCTTGCATTGCCATGCCATCTGCTTAGATTAGACATGCTTTGTGTGAATGCCTCCTATTTGATTTCTATATCAGATATGTGAATTATGCAATGCCATGTTTTTCAGCCAGTTATCATATATGTGAATTATGCACCGCCATGTAGCCAGGCATCATATATGTGAATTATCGCATGCCATCTTTTTTTTTCATTACGTATTCCATTTGTCGATAATCTGTGTATATTGAACTACTCTTCATGTGTATCAGCCATTTGAGCTAGTTATGGAAAAATCTGGAGTGAAAACAAGGTCTTCAGAGCAGGCAATGGTACCTGTTGAAGCATATATCTTGATGGTTACAGGGAGCTCCTCAGAGGAGGATTCAAAGACAGATGACCAGTCCTATATCCCACCTGAGATGTATGCTCTAAGTTGCAATGTTTATATTTCTCATATCATGCATATGGTGTCCTGCATTGCTTAGTTTAGACATCATATGCACAATATTGAATTCCATCTGCTTAGTTTAGAGATCATACATGCGAGTGCCAGCTACTTAGTATATGAATCAATTATGTCAATTATATCATGCCATCATGTATACTTAGACAACATGTATGTGAATTATTTCATCCCAACCTATCTTAGAAAGACATCATATAGTTTTGTCATGTCATCTTGTTTAGATACTCATCATATGTTGAATTATGCCATTATATCCTGTTAAGTTATCTATCATATATCTGAAACTGTGTCATGCTATCCTGTTTAGTTAGGCATCATATATGTGAAATTGTGTCATGTTGTCCTGTTTGGTTAGACAACATATATGTGAATTACCATATCTGTCTATCATACAATGTCTGTACGTTCAATTTCTTTTCTTGTTTATCAGCCATTTCAATTAGAGGGGGTGATGGCAGTATCTAAGGGAGCAAAAACCCGTTCTTCACAAAAGACAGTGCTACCCATTGATGCATATAGAACCATGGTTGTACTGGCCCACAAAGTAGCCCCAGCACACATAATCGAGACTCTTACAGATTGCACACTTACACCGTTGGGCAGAGAACCAGCTACAACCCATCTAACCGCAACCCCAGCGGATAGCACTTCTAGTTGACAAAGCACCATGTCCACCACAAAGTACCCCCACACGAGCAGTTTGTAAAGCAACTGCAGTGCCCAAAGCATGAAGACCACCACAGCTAACCCAAACTCCACGTTCAAAGCAGAAGAGCAACTATTCTCAGGTCAGATTCCGTAGCTATGGTCCATACTCCTTTGTTGTTGCATCACTGTATTTACTCATACCAACTACTTTCGAATTTGAAGGATCCAATTGAAACTCCAATGGCGCAACAGGTATGTTTTAAACATATTTCTTTAACTGGATTGCTGTTCTAACTTCCTACTCTATGTTGATTTCAGTTTAAGTTGTATAAACACTTATGTTCTCATGTGATGCACATTACAAGTGTTGCCAATGTTGTGTAGTTTCTCACACTTATATTCTGTCTATGCTGTTGTGTCTTAAAAATATATGAGTTGAACTGTGTCTCTATCTTGATTAGGCAACATAAACTATAATGGTATGGACAATACAGTGACCATAGTACATTTATATGTTTGTTTCATGTTGTTATCATGTCCACCTTACTACTGAACCGGTTTACCAAAATGAGTTTCGTATACTACATGCTAAACCTCTGATGTGTCTGCTTGTTTCTCTTGTAGTATGCAAACAAAATATTGGAGAAGAGCACCCCACTATGCAATGGTAGAGAAAGTAATGAAGATAAGGTTCAAGATAGTGAGACAACCCTGTTGGTCTCCAAGAAAGGTGATAAAACGATCTTGTAGACAGTGAGAAAATCCCACAGTCCTGCGTTGATGTAGTGTTCGAGTTACTGGCCAGTACCGCTGGCACAAGCTCTTTGAACTCGTTGCCTGAATCACTTCGGCTTCTTCAGTCTCAGCTACAAGCTAAAAGGCATCAGTCAGCTGTGCTGTGGCAAGAAGCCGAAGGACTGAGGAAGTCCCTGCAGAATTCAGATGCGTACTTTCTTGTGCAACAGCAAGCGCTGGAGGATTTAAGCGCCAAACAAGAGAAAGTTAATAAGCTTGCTAAGCATCTTACCAACATTATGGGTACCTAGGATATTGTTTCTTCAGCTCTTCTGAACTGGTTTCAGTTCTGGACTTGTTTTGCTGAGGCGTTTATATGCTGCTTTGTTCCCTATATTTGCACTGGTGGCGAACTTTGATGCCGAGTGGATGTAATATGTGTAATAGCCGTGATAGCCTAGCGTAAGTTGCTTTTTTATTTATTTCCTTGTTGTCTTGTTTATTTGTTTTCTTGTAGTCAGTGTAGTTCTTTTTCCGCGGTTTGCTAGTGGCCGCAATAACCTATTTTTTAAAACTAGGCCACAATAACCATGGGCTACATATTTACTATAGTGACACTGGGCCTCCTACCGGCCGTAGAAACAATGAGCCTTCTACGGGCCGTAGAAACAATGGGCCTTCTACGGGCCATAGACACAAGGGGCCTTCTACAGGCCGTATCATCAATGGGCCTTATATGGGTCGTATGATCGATTGGCCAAACATGGGCCAATAACAGACCACATTATGGCCGTAAATGGGCTAGAGTTGGAATCGTCCGTTCATGCACCGACCATAACGGGCCAGCGTTAATAGGCCGTATTTGATGACACTATGAAAACGGCCTAACATATTAACGGGCCACAAACGGGCCGACTGTAACAACGGGCTGAATTTGGCCCACAAGCATAAAATGACAGTAATGGGTCGTAAATAACCGAATGCTGGAAATGAGCCCAAGAATATATGGGCCCTGAGAAGGCCGAAAGATAACATGGGCTAGAAAAGGCCCAATGGAATAATGGGCCATTAATGGGTATAAAGTGATACATTGTTCATTACGGGCCAATTTCACCTTGGGTCGTTAATGGGCCAAGAGTTACAAAGGGCCTCATATGGGTCGAAAGACATCATGGGCCATACATGGGCCGGAAGTTAAAACAGGCTGGAATCATATTGGACGGCCCAGATGACGCTATTGGGCCTAAATCGGATAGGCCGTAACGGGCCCTGTGTTAGCGGGCTATAAATGGGCTATATGCGAACATGTCGTTAACAGCCTTTCCGTGGGCCGGGCCGCCACCTTTTGACCAAGTCAAATGGGCCGAACTTTTCACAGGAATGGGCCTCTGTTGGGCCGTGCCACGTGTCGATGTATCATAGGCGCCTTCGGTCCAATGAGTGGATGACATTTGTCCCAACGGTGACCCGACACATGTTTCCTCCAGCCAATGATGATTTTACACGTGGAAAATCCCCATTGGTCGGGGCTGTTAACGGATTATCGGATCCAAAACCGGACCCGGTAGCTTAACGGTGTTCCATTACGGTAGATGCCACGTGTTAGTCACCCTTGACGAAAGCACTTCTGTGACGCGCAATTTATCGTCATAGAAGTGGATACCACTTCTACGACAGCACAGGTATGACTATCTTGATTCTGTCATAAAATCGTCATGGATGTACATGCATGACAGAAAACGCGACCTACTGTGACAAACACGTATCATCACGGAAGTGTATTTTTTTGTAGTGGTATCAACGATGTTCAGCGCCTGGCGGGTCGTATTGCATCCCTGAGCTGGTTTATAAGCCGCATTGGAGAGAAGGCGATTCCCTTGTATCAAATGATGAAGAAGACTGATCACTTCGTTTGGAGCTATGCTTCTAATGAGGCATTTGAGGCGCTTAAGAAATAGTTGGCTGAGCCGCCCATCTTGGCTGCCCCATAGACAAAGAGCCTTTCCTCCTATACATGGCAGCTAATAATAATGCCGTCGGTGTGGCAGTTTTTTGTGGAGCGCAAGGAGGCGGGCAAACAATATCTTAGTCCATAGGCCGTCTTATTATGTTGGTGAAGTTCTCACAGAGTCCAAGCAACGATACCCACATTGGCAGAAGCTGGTGTTCGGAGTGTTCATGGCCAGCCGCAAACTTAAGCATTATTTCCTGGGACATCCAATCACGGTGGTCAGTTCTGCTCCCCTTGGCGACATAATTCAAAATAGAGAGGCTACCAGCCGGGTTGCTAAGTGGGCAACTGAGCTTGGGTCGCACCATCTAAAGTATGTGCCCAAAAAAGCCATCAAGTCTCAAGCTTTGGTGGATTTTATAAATGATTGGACAGAGCTGCAAACACCGGAGGAGAAGGCTTACAAAACATATTGGATGATACACTTTTATGGGTCCAAGCAATTGGAAGGCTCGGGGAATGGAGTTATTTTAGAATCTCCACACGATGATAAATTTTGTTATGTCTTAAGGCTCATGTTCCCTTGTACTAACAATGCAGTTGAGTATGAAGCTTTGCTCCATGGACTTTGAATGGCTAAGGACATGAACTTAAGCCGGGTTAGATGTCTGGGTGACTCATATTTGGTGGCATAACAAGTTTCAGGAAAGTGGGATTCTAAAGACCCGCTTATGGCGGCTTATTGTCAAGCAGTGAATAATATCACTAGTCACTTTAAAGGTTATCACGTGGATCACATAGACTGGCGGAAAAACAAGGTGGCTGATGCATTATCTCGGCTTGGGTCACATCATAAGCCGGTTCCCCCCAATGTGTTCCTCGAAGTGATGCATAATCCTTCTGTTAAATTTCCTTCAGAGGAAGATCTTTTTATACCTGACCCGGAGGGACAGTTAGTGGCGTCTTTACGCGCTATTCCGGATTGGACGATGTCTTATCTGGCTTACCTGACTCATGGTGAGTTGCGTGAAGATGAAAATTTGGCGCGGCAGATTAAGGCGGTCTAAGTCCATGACTATCGTTAATGGGGAGTTACACAGATGTAGTGTGACCGACATGTTTCAACGATGTGTTTCCCCTAAAGAAGGCTGTGAGATCCTACAAGAAATTTATGCAGGTCATTGTGGACATCATGCCGGGTCACGATCTTTGGTGGCTAAGGATTTTCATCACGGTTTTTTTGGTTCACGGCTCATGCTGATGCAGAGGGCGTTGTTAGCACGTGCAATGGGTGTCAGAAATTTGCAAGGCAAGCTCATGTGCCGGCTCAAGAATTGATGATGATCCCAATTACTTGGCATTTGTGGTCTGGGGGCTTGATATGGTCGGGCCGTTCCAGAGGTCTAAAGACAAGAAGACCCACCTTTTGGTGGCAGTTGATAAGTTCACCAAGTGGATTGAAGTAGAGCCAGATAACAATTGTGAAGCAACGACTGCAGTTTAGTTTGTTAAAAGGCTGATCTTCCGCTTTGGTTATCCTCACATTATCATCACTGATAATGGTACAAACTGTCTAAAGGTGCTATCAAGGAGTTCTGTCAAAGAGAATACATCCGTCTTGATGTACCCTTAGTGGCTCATCCATAGTCTAATGGTCAGGCAGAGTGTGCTAACCAGGAGATTTTACGAGGGATCAAGCCCCGGCTTATGGTTCCTTTAGAACGAATGTCGGGTTGTTGGGTTGAAGAGCGTCCTGCAGCTCTTTGGAGTATCAAGACCACCCCAACAGATCAACAGGCTACACGCCCTTTTTCTTGGTTTATGGCGCAAAGGCGGTTCTCCCAAGTGATATTCATCATGACTCGCCAAGGGTGGTGGCTTACGTTGAAGCAGACAAAAAGACGGCGTGTCAAAACACTCTAGATGCCTTGGATGAAGAACGTGACCGTGCGGCGGCTCGATCTACAATCTATCAGCAATACCTACGTTGCTATCACAGCCGTAGAGTTCGAAGCCGGACGTTCGAGGAAGGCAACTTAGTGCTCTGTTTGATACAAGAATAGATAGGCAAGCATAAGTATTCACCTCTGTGGGAAGGGCCCTTTTTGTTCAGAAAAAACCTCAACAATGGTGTTGGGAAACGTTGCATGGAAAACAAAAAAAAATTCTATGCACATGCAAGATCTATCCATGGAGATTCATAGCTACGAGAGGGGGAGAGCATCTTCATACCCTTGAAGATCGCAAAGCCGAAGCGTTTATCAATGCGGTTGATGTAGTCATACACCTTCACAATCTGTCTGATCAAGTACCGAACATACGGCACCTCCGCGTTCAGCACACGTTCAGCTCAATGACGTCCTCGCCTTCTTGATCTAGCAAGACGAGTGAAGTAGTAGATGAGTTTCGGCAGCACGACGGCGTGATGACATGTTGGTGAAGACCAATCTCCACAGGGCTTCGCCTAAGGCGAACTCCACCGCATGACCCCAAACGGACGTCCGTTTTGTGCAGATTCTGTCCGTTTGGGTAGGGCAATGGGGTCGTGTCCGGGCCTGTCCTGGGATGCAGTGGCCGTGCACCCAGCGTGCGGCCGCATCCTTTTACCCCATCCTGTTCGCCTCCATTTTCAAACGACAATGTTTCAAATACCAGCAGCCGGCCTAGTCCACACTAGCGGCCCTAGTTCAAGCCCGACAACAAAGCCAGCGGCCTACACATCCTCATCGGCAACACAGCCAGCGGCCAGCAACACAACCGGCCTCCAAAATGAATAGTTTTGTTCGCTGACAACACAGCTAGTGGCCGGCAACACAACCAGCCTTCAAAATGAATTAGGCTCTCGCCGGCACACTGCTAGCAGCCCAGCGGGCGGCACCCATGCCAGCCTCCAAAAAGAATGTCCACGACCGATCGGACGACCTAGTTTAGGCCGTCGGTGTCGAACATCTCCTTCTTCCTGGGCTCGAACCAGCTCCTTGTCTTGTCGCTCATCTTGATCAATTCAATGCTCATGATCGCAAGGACGACCTCCTTCGCTTTGGTTGCGGCATTGGTGGCCTCGATGTCGAGCTGCCTCTGCCTGGCCTTGACGTTCTCAGCCTCGATGTCGAGCTGCCTTTGCCGCACCGCCTCCTCCATGTCGATATTTGGTCTCTTGGCCTTCCTCCTCCATCTCAAGCTTCTTCCTTTGAAGCTCTAGGTATTGCTTCATTTGCTCGTCCTTGCTTTGCTGCTTCTTCTCATCCCTCACATCCTTTTGAGACATCATGCCATGCAACGTCTCATGCAAGGCCATGGATGAGGCATCACGTATGTCGTCCACCTTGGAGTTGGTCTTGGCCCTCGGCCTCTTCAACGCCTCACCATCTCCTCCTCCGGCAAACTTGGCCGTCTTCTTGCCTCTCTTCCTTTGAAGCTCACGGTATTGATCCTTGAACTTAGGAAAATTGTTAATGATCGTCCAACAATGCGTAAGATTGAATGGCTTGTCATTGTGTCGGGCCTTGAATGCTTCCAATCATAGAAATGCCTACACCACAAGATCAACAAGAATTGGACATGCAAACATGTACAAGGCCGAAGTCACTTGGCCGTAGTAAGGAAAGGACTAGGATGAGGAGAGCATACCATGTCCCCAACATCGAGACCACTCACGGGCCGTGCTTCAATGCTCTCAAATGCAGCGCAGTATTTGTTGCACTCTTGTTGGATGAACAACCACCTCTTTTGAATCGAGGTGATGCCATGGTTGCTTGTGATTTGGTAGGGCTCAAACATGTTCCTTTCATGGAAAGTTTTGTGGACTCTCGTCCAAAAAACTAGGCCCTTTTGTTGTGCGCCCGTCCTCGGATCTTGGCTAATCTCCATCCAACATTGGAAAATCAACTTGTCCTCATCTTGTGTATATGAACCCGTGCGAATGCTCTTCCTCCTCTTTTGTGCTTCCACTCTTTGGGTGAGCTCGTCAATGAAAAATGGATCGCCATTAATATCAATGTCATTGCCTTCTTCTTCATCACCATCACCTTCAACATAGATGTCATTGTCCTCATGCCACGAGTCACCATGGTCGTAGTCAGCACGGTCGTCGGCCTCTTCATCGGTAGTGAACTGGCCGCGGCCATCCTGACTTTGGGTCTCCTCGAGGTCGTAGACAGGGACATGCCCACCCTCGTAGATCACTTCCTCCATGAACTGGTCATAGTAGGGGTCGTCGACCGGTGGCGTTGGTGTTGGGATTCCGTCGAACAAGATGCGGGGGGATGGCATGGTGCCCGTAAATGGCGGTCGTGCTTGCTTTCTTTGCATCTCGACGGACAGCCGGTCGACGCTGCTGGACCCAGGTTGACATTGAGGTCGATGACCGCTGCCGGGCGTGGGGTGGACGGCGCGATCACGCTCACGTCCGACAACCCCGAGAAACGGGTCTGCCCACCGTGCCTTGGCGGGGGGAAGCCGGGCGACATTGGCATGGTACGCGACGTCGGCGACTGGCAATGCAAGGCCGGGCGACCGACTAGCCTGTGCTCGCCGGACCGATGGCCGCTCCAGAGAAACCGGTCGGACGATAAATGCCCATCACGAGGAGGGCGTGCGCTTTGCTGACGATGGCCACCTTCTCCTCGACCTCGGCCTTGCGCCGCGCGGCCTCAATCGCAGCATGATACGTCTCCAACGTATCTATAATTTTTGATTGTTCCATGCTATTATATTACCCCTTTTTGATGTTTATGAGCTTTACTTTACACTTTTATATCATTTTTGGGACTAACCTACTAACCGGAGGCCCAGCCCGTATTGCTGTTTTTTTTTGCCTATTTCAGTGTTCGAAGAAAAGGAATACCAAACGGAGTCCAAACCAAATGAAACCTTCGGGAGCGTGATTTTTGGAACGAACGTGATCCAGAGGACTTGGAGTGCAAGTCAAGAAGCAATCGAGGAAGCCGCGAGGGTGGAGGGCGCCCCACCCCCCCTTACTGGGCATGCCCCCTATCTCGTGGGCACCTCCGGTGTCCACCGACCTACTTCTTCCTCCTATATATACCCACATACCCCGAGAACATCAAAGGCAACCACGAAAAACTATTTCCACCACCATAACCTTATGTATCCGTGAGATCCCATCTTGGAGCCTTCGCCAGCGCTCCGCTGGAGGGGGAATCAACCATGGAGGGCTTCTACATCAACACCATAGCCTCTCCGATGAGTTGTGAGTAGTTTACCACAGACCTTCGGGTCCATAGTTATTAGCTAGATGGCTTCTTCTCTCTCTTTGAATCTCAATACCATGTTCTCCTTGATCTTCTTGGAGATCTATTCGATGTAACTCTTTTTGCGGTGTGTTTGTCGAGATCCGATGAATTGTGGGTTTATGATCAAGTTTATCTATGAGAAATATTTGAATCTCCTCTGAATTCTTTTATGTGTGATTAAGTTATCTTTGCAAGTCTCTTCGAATTATCAGTTTGGTTTGGCCTACTAGATTGATCTTTCTTGCCATGGGAGAAGTGCTTAGCTTTGGGTACAATCTTGCGGTGTCCTTTCCCAGTGACAGCAGGGGCAGCAAGGCACGTATTGTATTGTTGCCATCGAGGATAAAAAGATGGGGTTTATATCATATTGCATGAGTTTATCCCTCTACATCATGTCATCTTTCTTAATGCGTTACTCTATTCTTTATGAACTTAATACTCTAGATGCATGCTGGATAGCCGTCGATGTGTGGAGTAATAGTAGTAGATGCAGGAAGGAGTCAGTCTTCTTGTCACGGACGTGCTGCCTATATACATGATCATTCCTAGATAATCTCATAGTTATTCGCTTTTTTATCAATTGCTCGACAGTAATTTGTTCACCCACTGTAATACTTGTGCTATCTTGAGAGAAGCAACTAGTGAAACCTATGGCCCCCGGGTCCATCTTTTATCATATAAGCTTTCAACCTACTTTTATTTGCATCTTTACTTTTCCAATCTATATCATAAAATACCAAAAATATATTTATCTTATCATAATATCTCTATCAGATCTCACTTTCGCAATTGGCCGTGAAGGGATTGACAACCCCTTTATTGTGTTGGTTGCGAGTTCTTGTTTGTTTGTGTAGGTGCGTGGGACTTTTGAGGAGCCTCCTACTGGATTGATACCTTGGTTCTCAAAAACTAAGGGAAATACTTACGCTACTATTGCTGCATCACCCTTTTCTCTTCAAGGAAAACTAACGCAAGCTCAAGACGTAGCAAGAAGGATTTTTGGCGCCGTTGCCGGGGAGGTCTTCGCTCAAGTCAAGACATACCAAGTACCCATCACAAACTCATCTCCCTTGCATTTACATTATTTTCCATTTGCCTATCGTTTTCCTCTCCCCCACCCACCTTTGACGTTTTTATTCTCCCTCTCTTTCCCAATCTCCTCTCTCTCGCTTGTATTTTGTTTGCTTGTCGCTATGGCTAATCCCTTATCCGCTCCTATGTCTCCCGAGTTTGAAGTTCTTCACTTCAAGCAAAGGCAAGGAGAAAATTTAAAAGATGCTTGGTATAGGATGATGGAATATTATCGTAATTGCACCCTAGATGTGAATTTTAGAATTCTACTTCGCAATTTTTATGTTGGGCTAAATATGTCTCATAGACAACTCTTGGATTGTATTGCCAAAGAAAATTTATTGAAATTGATCCTAGTATTGCGCATGAAATTATAGAGGGAATAGTGGGAACACTACCTCAAAAAGGGGGATCTCATCCTACCTAAGAAGAAAGACAAGTGTTTGAAAAGATTTGCAAAGTTACAAAAATCTTACAAAAGTCTCTTGAACCTCTCAAGAGTGTCAGCGGAAATCTTCACCGCATGAATATGTTGATTACTCTTTGCAATAAGCGGTTGGACTCTTTAGATCTAAAAATTTACGAATATGAAGGGAAACGTAAAGAGCCTCCCGGATTCAAGCATGACTCTGCTAAAAAACTAAAAATCAAAGGTGGCAATACTTAGATCTATCCTCGCTTTTATGCCTAGCTAGGGGCGTTAAACGATAGCGCTAGTTGTGAGGTAACCCGATTTTATTTGTATTTTTTGTTTTTGTTTTTGTTTAGTAATAAATTTTGCATCTACCTTCTGTTTAGATGTGTTTTTATGTTTTAATTAGTGTTTGTGCCAAGTAGAACCTATAGGATAACCTAGGGTGATAGTTAATTTGATTCTGCTGAAAAACAGAAACTTTACACGCACGAAACTAATTTTAGTAATTCACAGAAACGTGATTTTGCGTTGATTCTTTTTGCTATAGATCAATAAAAAATTTGCCCAGGACTTCTTATTTTGGTAGGAGTTTTAGAGTTCCAGAAGTATTTGTGGGTTACAGATTGCTACAGACTGTTTTGTTTTTGACAGATTCTGTTTTTCGTGTGTTGTTTGCTTATTTTTGATGCATCTACGGCTAGTATTAGGTGGTATGAACCATAGAGAACTTGGAATACAGTAGGTTTAACACCAATATATATAAAGAATTAGTTCATTACAGTACCTTATGTGGTGGTTTTTCTTTCTTTCGCTAACGGAGCTTATGAGATTTCCTGTTGAGTTTTGTGTTGTGAAGTTTTCAAGTTTTGGGTAAAGATTTGATGGACTATGGAATCAGGAGTGGCAAAAGCCTAAGCTTGGGGATGCCCATGGCACCCCAAGATATTCAAGAATAACCAAAATCCTAAGCTTGGGGATTCCCTCGGAAGGCATCCCCTCTTTCGTCTTCGTTTATCGATAACTTTACTTGGAGCTATATTTTTATTCGCCACATGATATGTGTTTTGCTTGGAGCATCTTGTATTATATTAGTATTTGATTTTTAGTTTACCACAATCATCCTTGCTGTACACACCTTTTGGGAGAAACCCACTTGATTGGAATTTGTTAGAATACTCTATGTGCTTCACTTATATCTTTTGAGCTAGATAGTTTTTGCTCTAGGGCTTCACTTATATCTGTTAGAGCACGGCGGTGGCTTAATTTTGTAGAAATTGTTATTCTCTCATGCTTCACTTATATTATTTTGAGAGTATCTTAGAACATCATGGTGTTTTCTATGGTTATAAAATTGGTCCTAGAATGGTGGGCATCCAAGTTGGGTATAATAAAAACTATCATAGAAAGTGAATTGGATGCTATGATCAATTTGATACTTGATAATTGTTTTGAGATATGGAGGTAGTGATATTAGAGTCATGCTAGTTGGGTGATTATGAATTTCAAGAATGCTTGTGTTGAAGTTGGCAAGTCCCGTAGCATGCACGTATGGTTAAAGTTGTGTGACAAATTTGAAACATGAGGTGTTCTTAGATTGTGCATCCTTATGAGTGGCGGTCGGGGATGAGCGATGGTCTTTTCCTACCAATATATCCCCCTAGTAGCATGCGTGTAGTGCTTGGTTTTTCATGACTTGTAGTTTTTTGCAATAAGTATTGAGTTCTTTTGACTAATGTTGAGTCCATGGATTATACGCACTCTCACCCTTCCATCATTGCTAGCCTCTTCGGTACCGTGCATTGCCCTTTCTCACCTTGAGAGTTGGTGCAAACTTCACCGGTGCATCCAAACCTCGTGATACTATACACTCTATCACACATAAACCTCCTTATATCTTCCTCAAAACAGCCACCATACCTACCTATTATGGCATTTCCATAGCCATTCCGAGATATATTGCCATGCAACTTTCCACCTTTTCGTTTATCATCATGACATACTTTATCATTGTCATATTGCCTTGCATGATCATGTAGTTGACATCGTATTTGTGGCAAAGCCACCACGCATAAATTTTCATACATGTCACTCTTGATTCATTGCCCATCCCGGTACACCGCCGGAGGCATTCATATAGAGTCATATCTTGTTCTAGTTTTGAGTTGTAATTCATGAGTTGTAAATAAATAGAAGTGTGATGATCATCATTATTAGAGCATTGTCCCCAAATATAAAAAAAAGGCCAAAAAAAGAAAGGCCCAAAAACAAAACAAAAAAAGAAAATAAAAAGGGGGCAATGTTACTATCCTTTTCCACACTTGTCCTTCAAAGTAGAACCATGTTCTTCATATAGCGAGTCTCATATGTTGTCACTTTCATATACTAGTGGGAATTTTTCATTATAGAACTTGGCTTGTATATTTATACGATGGGCTTCCTCAAAATGCCCTAGGTCTTCGTGAGTAAGCAAGTTGGATGCACACCCACTACTTTCTTTTGTTGAGCTTTCATAAATTTATAGCTCTAGTGCATCCGTTGCATGGCAATCCCTACTCCTCATGTTGACATCAATTGATGGGCATCCCCATAGCCTAGTGATTATCCTCGTCAATGTGAGACTTTCTCCTTTTTATGTCTTCTCCACACAATCTCCATCATCATATTATATTCCACCCATAGTGCTATATCCATGGCTAACGCTCATGTATTGCGTGAAAGTTGAAACAGTTTGAGATTATTTAAGTATGAAACAATTGCTTGGCTTGTCATCAGGGGTGTATAAGATGGGAGCATTTTTGTGTGACAAAAATGAAGCATAGCCTAACTATATGATTTTGTAGGGATGAACTTTATTTAGCCATGTTATTTTGAGAAGACATGATTGCTTTGATTAGTATGCTTGAAGTATTACTATTTCTTATGTCAATATGAACTTTTATTTTGAATCATTTGGATCTGAATATTCATGCCACAATAAAGAAAATTATATTGAGAATTATGCTAGGTAGCATTCCACGTCAAAAAATCTGTTTTTATCATATACCCACTCGAGGACGAGCAGGAATTAAGCTTGGGGATGCTTGATACGTCTCCAACGTATCTATAATTTTTGATTGTTCCATGCTATTATATTACCCGTTTTAGATGTTTATGGGCTTTAATTTACACTTTTATATCATTTTTGGGACTAACCTACTAACCGGAGGCCCAGCCCGTATTGTTGTTTTTTGCCTATTTCAGTGTTTCGAAGAAAAGGAATACCAAACGGAGTCCAAACGGAATGAAACCTTCGGGAGGCGTTATTTTTGGAACGAACATGATCCAGAGGACTTGGAGTGCAAGTCAAGAAGCAATCGAGGAAGCCATGAGGGTGGAGGGCGCGTCCCCCCTACTGGGCGCGCCCCTATCTCGTGGGCCCCTAGGGCGTCCACTGACCTACTTCTTCCTCCTATATATACCCACGTACCCCGAGAACATCAAAGGCAACCACGGAAAACTATTTCCACGACCGTAACCTTACGTATCCACGAGATCCCATCTAGGAGCCTTCGCGGGCGCTCCGCCGGAGGGGGAATCAACCACGGAGGGCTTGTACATCAACACCATAGCCTCTCCGATGAGTTGTGAGTAGTTTACCACAGACCTTCGGGTCCATAGTTATTAGCTAAATGGCTTCTTCTCTCTCTTTGAATCTCAATACCATGTTCTCCTTGATCTTCTTGGAGATCTACTCGATGTAACTCTTTTTGCGGTGTGTTTGTCGAGATCCGATGAATTGTGGGTTTATGATCAAGTTTATCTATGAGAAATATTTGAATCTCCTCTGAATTCTTTTATGTGTGATTAAGTTATCTTTGCAAGTCTCTTCGAATTATCAGTTTGGTTTGGCCTACTAGATTGATCTTTCTTGCAATGGGAGAAGTGCTTAGCTTTGGGTTCAATCTTGTGGTGTCCTTTCCTAGTGACAGCAGGGGCAGCAAGGCACGTATTGTATTGTTGCCATCGAGGATAAAAAGATGGGGTTTATATCATATTGCATGAGTTTATCCCTTTACATCATGTCATCTTTATTAATGCGTTACTCTGTTCTTTATGAACTTAATACTCTAGATGCATGCTGGATAGTGGTCGATGTGTGGTGTAATAGTAGTAGATGCAGGCAGGAGTCGGTCTACTTGTCACAGACGTGATGCCTATATACATGATCATGCCTAGATAATCTCATAATTATTCGCTTTTCTATCAATTGCTCGACAGTAATTTGTTCACCCACCATAATACTTATGCTATCTTGAGAGAAGCCACTAGTGAAACCTATGGCCCTCGGGTCTATCTTTTATCATATAAGCTTTCAATCTAATTTTATTTTCATCTTTACTTTTCCAATCTATATCATAAAATACCAAAAATATATTTATCTTATCATACTATCTCTATCAGATCTCACTTTTGCAAGTGGCCATGAAGGGATTGACGACCCCTTTATTGCGATGGTTGCGAGTTCTTGTTTGTTTGTGTAGGTGCATGGGACTTTTGAGGAGCCTCCTACTGGATTGATATCTTGGTTCTCAAAAACTGAGGGAAATACTTACGCTACTATTGCTTCATCACCCTTTTCTCTTCAAGGAAAACCAATGCAAGCTCAAGACGTAGCACAACGCGGTCGGTGGCGAAATTGGCTGCGGCGATATTGTCCTTGGCGACCGCCCTCCGGCTCCTCCTCTTTGCCGATTCCGCGTCCAACTTGGCGATCTCCTCCGGCATGCACTCCGACTGTGGCTTCCTTGGCACCTTGCCCTTCTTCTTCTTGGCCATTCCGGGTGGATCAACGGCCAGCCCGCCGGAGTTCAGCTGGGCATCGGCCATGGACGAAGGAGGGAGTGGGATGGAGGGATGTGGGAGGGTTTGGGGGGAAATGGCGCCAAAGGGGCCGCGGGGTTTTTTGCTTTGTGTCACCGACAGGCGGGCCAGGGGCGGACAAGCGCGCGCGTCCTGCCTGTCCGCGCGCTGTCGGTTTCACCCCAAAATCGGCGCAAACTTGGGCCGGGGATGGGTCGAAAGCGGACACAAAATGGACAAAAGTCCGTTTGCTCCCGCGCGCTGGGCTGCCCGGTTTGTCCCTTTTACCCCAAACGGACGGGGCCGGACAGGATGGGGTTGCGTGGCGGAGTTGGCCTAAGCACTACAGAAACTATGATAGAGGATAAACTAGAGGGGACGGGGTTTGTGGCACACGGCTTGATGAATCTTGATTTATCTTGGTTGCTAGCCCTACCCCTCTATTTATATGTTGAGCCCTAGGGTCTAAACTTGGAATAAAAGCGTTCTCAAAGTCGGTTTTGCCCAAAAGGCAAGAGTCCTTCTCGGACTCCACGGATAGACACCAGGGTTCCCGGCGTCTACCCCCAGATGCCAGGGTTCCCGGCGTCTGGCCCTGGTCTCCGAAAATCTTCCTTTTGCACTTTCCAAGGCCTCGTGGGCTTTCCCCTTTGACCCAAATAATGTGTTCTTGTGCCCAAACATTTCGGGAAACATCCAGAACTTCTTCCAGTGAATTTCTGAACCTTTCCGAATACCAAACACTATTATCCCATATATTGATAACCCACAAGTGTAGGGGGTCGCAACAGCTTTCGAGGGTAAAGTATTCAACCCAAATTTATTGATTCGACACAAGGGGAGCCAAAGAATATTCTTGAGTATTAGCAGTTGAGTTGTCAATTCAACCACACCTGGATAACTTAGTATCTGTAGCAAAGTATTTTGTAGCAAAAGTGGTATGATAATAAAAGTAACGGTAGCAAAAGTAAAGATAATTGTTTTTGGGTTTTTTGTAGTAGTTTTAACAGTAGCAACGGAAAAGTAAATAAGCGAAGAACAATATATGAAAAGCTCGTAGGCAATGGATCAGTGATGGATAATTATGCCGGATGTGATTCCTCATGTAATAGCTATGACATAGGGTGACACAGAACTAGCTCCAGTTCATCAATGTAACGTAGGCATGTATTCCGTAAATAGTCATACGTGCTTATGGAAAAGAACTTGCATGACATCTTTTGTCCTACCCTCCCGTGGCAGCAGGGTCCTAGCGGAAACTAAGGGATATTAAGGCCTCCTTTTAATAGAGAACCGTAACAAAGCATTAGCACATAGTGAATACATGAACTCCTCAAACTACGGTCATCACCGAGAAATATCCCGATTATTGTCACTTCGGGGTTGTCGGATCATAACACATAATAGGTGACTATAGACTTGCAAGATAGGATCAAGAACACACATATATTCATGAAAACATAATAGGTTCATATCTGAAATCATGGCACTCGGGACCTAGTGACAAGCATTAAGCATAGCAAAGTCATAGCAACATCAATCTCAGAACAAAGTGGATACTAGGGATCAAACCCTAACAAAAGTAACTTGATTACATGGTAAATCTCATCCAACCCATAACCGTCTAGCAAGCCTACGATGGAATTACTCACGCACGGTGGTGAGCATCATGAAATTGGTGATGGAGGATGGTTGATGATGACGATGGCGACGAATCCCCCTCTCCGGAGCCCCGAACGGACTCCAGACCAGCCCTCTCGAGAGAGATTAGGGCTTGGCGGCGGCTCCGTGTCGTAAAACACGATGAAACTTTCTCTCTGATTTTTTTCTCCCTGAACATGAATATATGGAGTTGGAGTTGAGGTAGGTGGAGGTCCAGGGGGCCCACGAGATAGGGGGCGCGCCCTATAGGGGGGTGCCCCCCTGTCTCGTGGACAGGCCGTGGGCCCCCTGGTGTATTTCTTTCGCCCAGACATTCTTATTAATTCCAAAAGGTGCCTCCGTGGATTTTCAGGACATTCCAGAACTTTTCTTTTCTACACATAAAACAACATCATGGAAGTTCTGCTGAAAACAGCGTCAGTCCGGGTTAGTTTCATTCAAATCATGCAAGTTAGAGTCCAAAACAAGAGCAAAAGTGTTTGGAAAAGTAGATACGTTGAAGACGTATCAACTCCCCCAAGCTTAAACCTTTGCTTGTCCTCAAGCAATTCAGTTGATAAACTGAAAGTGATAAAGAAAAACTTTTACAAACTCTGTTTTCTCTTGTTGTTGTAACATGAAAAGACAGCATTCAAGTTTCAGCAAATATTATGAACTAACCATACTCATAATAGCACTTAGGTCTCACAATTACTCATATCAATAGCATAATCATCTAGCGGGCCATAATAATAAAACTCAGATGACAACACTTTCTCAAAATAATCATAACATGATATAAAAAATGGTATCTCGCTAGCCCTTTCTGAGACCGCAAAACATAAATGCAGAGCACCTTTAAAGATCAAGGACTGACTAAACATTGTAATTCATGGTAAAAGAGATCCAGTCAAGTCATACCCAATATAAACCAATAGTAATGAATGCAAATGACAGTGTGCTCTCCAGCGGGTGCTTTTTAATAAGAAGGGTGATGACTCAACATAAAAGTAAATAGATAGGCCCTTCGTAGAGGGAAGCAGGGATTTGTAGAGGTGCCAGAGCTCGATTTTAAAATAGGGATTGAATAACATTTTGAGCGGCATACTTTTGCTGTCAACGCAACAACTACGAGATGGCCATATCTTCCATACTACATGCATTATAGGAGGTTCCCAACCAGAATGGTAAAGGTTTATACTCCCCCAACCACCAACAAGCATCAATCCATGGCTTGCTCGAAACAACGAGTGCCTCCAACTAACAACAGCCCTGGGGGAGTTTTGTTTAATTATTTTGATTTGCTTTGATCTTTTTGGATCATGGGACTGGGCATCCCGGTTACCGGCCCTTTCTCGTGAATGAGGAGCAGAGTCCACTCCTCTTGAGAATAACCCACCTAGCATGGAAGATATAGGCAGCCCTAGTTGAAACATGAGCTGCTCGAGCATACAAAACAGAATTTCATTTGAAGGTTTGGAGTTTGGCACATACAAATTTACTTGGAACGACAGGTAAATACCGCATATAGGAAGGTATAGTGGACTCATATGGAACAACTTTGGGGTTTAAGGAGTTCGGATGCACAAGTAGTATTCCCGCTTAGTACAGGTGAAGGCTAGCAAAAGACTGGGAAGGCATTAAAATTAATTCACACCGAATACAAGCATGAGTAGGATATAATCCACCATGAACATAAGTATCATGAAGGCTATGTTCATTTGATTCAACTACACGCGTGAACATGTGCCAAGTCGAGTCACTCAATACATTCAAAGGAGGATACCATCCCATCATATCACATCATAATCATTCTAATAGCATGTTGGCACACAAGGTAAACCATTATAACTCGTAGCTAATCAAGCATGGCACAAGCAACTATATTCTCTAAATGTCATTGCAAATATGTTTACCACATAATAGGCTCACTCAGAAACGATGAACTCATCATATTTACAAAACAAGAGAGGTCGAGTTCATACCAGCTTTTCTCATCTCAATAAGTCCATCATATATCGTCATTATTGCCTTTCACTTGCACGACCGAACGATGTGTATAATAATAAGAGTGCACGTCCATTGGACTAAGCTGGAATCTGCAAGCATTCAACTCAAGAGAGAAGACAGGGTAATATGGGCTCTAAGTTAAATAAACAATCATGCATATGAGAGCCACTAAACATTTTCAATATGGTCTTCTCGACCCCCAAAGAACAAAATGAAACTATTTACATGGGAAAGCTCCCAACAAGTAAGAAGAAGAACTAGAATTCTTTTGGGGTTTTCAATTTAATTCTACTACAAGCATGGAAATTAAACTAACTAATTTTTTTGGTTTTTCTTAAAGTTTATCAAACACGCAAGAAGAAAACTAGAAAAAGAAATTTAAACTAGCATGGATAATACAATGAAAGAGTATGAGCACCGACGACTAGTGTGTGAACATGAATGTAAAGTTGGTGAGAAATACATACTCCCCCAAGCTTGGGCTTTTGGCCTAAGTTGGTCTAGTACCAAGGACCGCCTGGCTGATATCCATAAGTGAAACTGGGGTCGTACTGAGATGCAGCGGCAACCGCCTCCTGAGCTACAGAGTGTTGGCGAGCTGCCTCCGGTCTCCTCTCGTCTTCAGTTGCTTCCTCCCTGGTGACAACATATCTTCCTTTTGCCTAATAATCAAAAAGGTAGGGAGCAGGAAGAGTAACATGGACGATGTTGCGTCTGTCATAGATTAGTCGATATTGGAGGAATTGTTCATTCCTCCCAAGAAGTTGATGATTGAACATAGCTTCTTTATCCAAATAAACAGGAGGTAAAATCATATCCCCCTCTCGTGGGGCTATATTAAGATAATTAGCCACACGGGTTGCATAAATTCCTCCAAATAAATTTCCCTTTCTACTATTATTCTGAAACCTACGTGCAACTATTGCCCCCTAGTTATAACCTTTATAACCTAACACAGCACTCTTGAGGACACAAATCAGGAACACACATGTGACATGCTTCGTCTTTACTGTTAATGCATCTACCAATAAAGAGAGCAAAATAATGTATAGCAGGAAAATGAATACTCCCTATGGTAGCTTGTGCTATGTCCCTAGATTCCCCCACAGTAATACTAGCAAGAAAATCTCTAAATTCAGATTTGTGAGGATCATTCATATTACCCCACCACGGGAGTTTGCAAGCAGTTGTGAAATCCTCTAAATCCATGGTATAAGATGTATCATAAATATCAAATATGACACTAGGAGAATTACGCGCACAATTATATTTGAACCTCCGCACAAAAGAATCAGTCAATTGATAGTACTGTGGACACTTATCTTATAATAAGTCCTCCAGCTCGGCATTATGCACATATGCGTCAAATTCCTCCTTGAAGCCTACTTCGACCATAAAATCATCGGATGGCCACTCACAAGCTCGTACATCCGTGTCCCTCGGCAATTCAACATCTTGCTCACGTATAGCAATCCTGGGCCCTTTCTTCACCGAGGAACCACCTTGGTACATTCTTCTAAACATAATTCTTTTTCTGAAATAATTCTAAAATTTTAGTAACTTCAAAATAAAAGTGAATAAAACCAAACAAGATTGATAGCAACTACTCCTACAAGTGCCTAGAGCCTATATCATGCATCAAAATTGCTTGGGACCTCATAAATTTAACATGCAAGCTCAAGAACATGGTCACCTATGCAGCAAAAATTTGCAATGAATAAAGCACTACAACAAAAACTAATTGGACCAATGGAGGAGTCACATACCAAGCAACAATCTCCCAAAGCAGTTTTGTGAATGGAGCTTTGAGCAAGGAGATCGAAAATCACAGCAAAATGAGCTAGAACTCGTGCTTGAGCTGGATGGGGATTTTTTTGGGTAGAAGATGAAGTGTGTGGAAGCTGGCATAAGTGGAGGGGGCCACCGGGGGCCCACGAGACAGGGGGCGCGCCCTATAGGGGGGCGCCCTCCACTCTCGTGGCCTGGTGCTTGCCCCTCCTACAGTGATATCACTGCCTAAAATCCTCAAATATTCCAGAGAAAATCATACTAAATTTGAAGGGCATTTGGACCACTTTTATTTTCGGGCTATTTTTTAATGCACGGATAATTCAGAAAACAGACAGATAATACTATTTTTGCTTTATTTATTCTAAATAACAGAAAGTAAAAAGAGGGTACAGAAGGTTGTGCCTTCTAGTTTCATCCATCTCCTGATCATCAAAATGAATCCACTAACAAGGTTGATCAAGTCTTGTTAACAAACTCATTCCGAATAACACGAAACCGGAGAAATTTTGAATAACACTAAGTTACCTCAACGGGGATATGGAAATCCCCAACAATAAGAATATCATACTTTTTCTTGATAGTAGGAAGAGGAAATTCAAAACCTCCAATAATGATAGTTGGAACTTTTCCAATAGAATTGATGCTATGAACTTGAGATTGTTTCCCCAGAAAGTGTACCGTATGCTCATTGGCATTAACATGAAAAGTGACATTGCCTTTGTTGAAATCAATAACAGCCCCTGCAGTATTCAAAAAAGGTCTACCAAGGATAATAGACATACTATCGTCCTCGGGAATATCAAGAATAACAAAGTCCGTTAAGATAGTGACATTTGCAACCACAACAGGCACATCCTCACAAATACCGACAGGTATAGCAATTGCTTTATCATCCATTTGCAAACATATTTCAGTAGGCGTCAACTTATTCAATTCAAGTCTATGATATAAAGAGAGAGGCATAACACTAACACCGGTCCCAAGATCACATAAAGCAGTTCTAATATAATTTCTTTTAAAGGAACATGGTATAGTTGGTACATCCGGATCTCCAAGTTTCTTTGGTATTCCACCCTTAAAAGTGTAATTAGCAAGCATGGTGGAAATTTTAGCTTCTGGTATCTTTCTTTTATTTGTGATGATATCCTTCATATACTTAGCATAAGGATTTACTTTCAGCATATCAGTTAAGCACATACGTAAGAAAATAGGTCTAATCATTTCAGCAAAGCGCTCAAAATCCTCATCATCCTTTGACTTGGATGGTTTAGGAGGAAAGGGCATGGGTTTCTAAACCCATGGTTCTCTTTCTCTACCGTGCTTCCTAGCAACAAAATCTCTCTCATCATAACGTTGATTCTTTGATTGTGCGTTATCAAGATCAACAGCAGGTTCAATCTCTACATCATTGTTCTTGCTAGGTTGAGCATCAACATGAACATTATCATTAACATTATCACAAGGTTTATGTTCATCACCTGATTGTGTTTTAGCATCAGAAATAGAAATATCATTGGGATTCTCAGGTGTGTCTACGGTAGGTTCACTAGAAGCATGCAAAGTTCTATCGTTTTTCTTTTTCTTCTTTCTAGAAGAACCAGGTGCCTCTAAATTATTTCTCTGAGAATCTTGCTCGATTATCTTAGGGTGGCCTTCATGATACAAAGGTTCCTGAGTCATTCTACCAGTTCTAGTAGCCACTCTAATAGCAAAGTCATTTTTATTATTTAATTCCTCAAGCAAATCATTTTGAGCTTTAAGTACTTGTTCACCTTGAGTAGCAACCATAGAAGTATATTTGCTAACGAGTTTGAGTTCATCTTTAACTCTAGCCAGATTATAGTTTACACGTCCTATCTCGAAAGCATTATACTTTAACTCTCTACCAACATAAGCATTAAAAATTTCTTGTCTAGCCATAAAGTCATCAAATTCATCTAAGCAAGGGCTATGAAATTTAGTAGAGGGGATTTCAACTTTATCATATCTATAGAGAGAATTTACCTTTACTACCTGTGTCGGGTTATCAAGACAATGTGGTTCTTCAACAGGCGGTATATTAAGACCATGTATTTCTTCAATAGGAGGTAAATTATTACCATCTTCAGCTTTAATACCTTTTTCTTTCATTGATTTCTTTGCCTCTTGCATATCTTCAGGACTGAGAAATAAAACACCTCTCTTCTTCGGAGTGGGCTTAGGAATAGGCTCAAGAGTTGGCTCAATTGGTTCAGGAATTGCCTCAGGAATTGGCTCAAGAAGAGTCCAATTATTTTCATTAGTCAACTTATTATTCAATAATATTTCAGCTTCGTCGATTGTTCTTTCCCTGAAAAAACAACCAGCACAACTATCCAAGTAGTCCTTGGAAGCATCGGTTAGTCCATTATAAAAGATATCAAGTATTTCATTTTTCTTAAGAGGATGATCAGGCAAAGCATTAAGTAACCGGAGAAGCCTCCTCCAAGCTTGTGGGACACTCTCTTCTTTGATTTGCACAAAATTATATATTTCCCGCAAGGCAGCTTGTTTCTTATGAGCAGGGAAATATTTAGCAGAGAAGTAATAAATCATATACTGGGGACTACGCACACAACCAGGAGTAAGAGAATTATACCAAGTCTTAGCATCACCCTTTAATGATAACGGAAATATCTTAAGGATATAAAAATAGCGAGAATTCTCATCATGAGTAAACAGGGTAGCTATATCATTCAACTTGGTAAGATCTGCCACAACAGTTTCAGATTCAAGGCCATAAAAAGGATCAGATTCAACTAAAGTAATAATCTCAGGATCAACAGAGAATTCATAATCCTTATCAGTAACACGGATAGGTGAAGTAGCAAAAGTAGGATCGGGTTTCTTCTGGCATTAAGAGACTGTTGCTTCCATTTAGCTAATAATTTCTTAAGATCATAGCTATCATTGCAAGCAAAGATTTCCCTAGCAGCTTCTTCATTCATAACATAACCCTTAGGAACAACAGGCAATACATAATCATTGGGAGAACCTTCATCATCACTATCATCAATAATAGGTTCTTTAGTAATTTCATTCCCCCTAACTCTAGCAAGTTGTTCATCCAGAAATTCACCTAATGGCAAAGTAGTATCGAAGTAGTTTCATCATGCATAGCAGAAGTGGCATCATCAATAACATGCGACATATTAGAATTCATAGCAGTAGCAGGTTTAGGTGTCACAAGCTTACTAATAATGGAAGGAGAATCTAGTGCAGAGCTAGATGGCAGTTCCTTACCTCCCCTCGTAGTTGAGGGCAAAATCTTGGTTCGGTCGTCTTTCAAGTTCTTCATAGTGATCAACAGATATAAATCCCAAGTGACTTAGAGAATAAAGATATGCTCCCCGGCAACGGCGCCAGAAATTAGTCTTGATAACCCACAAGTGTAGGCGATCGCAACAGCTTTCGAGGGTAAAGTATTCAACCCAAATTTATTGATTCGACACAAGGGGAGCCAAAGAATATTCTTGAGTATTAGCAGTTGAGTTGTCAATTCAACCACACCTGGATAACTTAGTATCTGTAGCAAAGTATTTAGTAGCAAAAGTGGTATGATAATAAAAGTAACGGTAGCAAAAGTAAAGATAATTGTTTTTGGGTTTTTTTGTAGTAGTTGTAATAGTAGCAACGGGAAAGTAAATAAGCGAAGAACAATATATGAAAAGCTCGTAGGCAATGGATCAGTGATGGATAATTATGCCGGATGTGATTCCTCATGTAATAGCTACAACATAGGGTGACACAGAACTAGCTCCAGTTCATCAATGTAACGTAGGCATGTATTCCGTAAATAGTCATACATGCTTATGGAAAAGAACTTGCATGACATCTTTTGTCCTACCCTCCCGTGGCAGCGGGGTCCTAGCGGAAACTAAGGGATATTAAGGCCTCCTTTTAATAGAGAATCGGAACAAAGCATTAGCACATAGTGAATACATGAACTCCTCAAACTACGGTCATCACCGAGAAGTATCCTGATTATTGTCACTTCGGGGTTGTCGGATCATAACACATAATAGGTGACTATAGACTTGCAAGATAGGATCAAGAACACACATATATTCATGAACACATAATAGGTTCAGATCTGAAATCATGGCACTCGGGCCCTAGTGACAAGCATTAAGCATAGCAAAGTCATAGCAACATCAATCTCAGAACATAGTGGATACTAGGGGATCAAACCCTAACAAAACTAACTTGATTACATGGTAAATCTCATCCAACCCATCACCGTCCAGCAAGCCTATGATGGAATTACTCACGCACGGCGGTGAGCATCATGAAATTGGTGATGGAGGATGGTTGATGATGACGACGGTGACGAATCCCCCTCTCCGGAGCCCCGAACGGACTCCAGATCAGCCCTCCCGAGAGACATAAGGGCTTGGCGGGGGCTCCGTGTCGTAAAACGCGATGAAACTTTCTCTCTGATTTTTTTCTCCCTAAACATGAATATATGGAGTTGGAGTTGAGGTCGGTGGAGGTCCAGGGGGCCCACGAGATAGGGGGCGCTCCCTATAGGGGGGCGCCCCCCTGTCTCGTGGACAGGCCGTGGGCCCCTGGTGTATTTCTTTCGCCCAGAAATTCTTATTAATTCCAAAAAGTGCCTCTGTGGATTTTCAGGACATTCCGAGAACTTTTCTTTTACACATAAAACAAAATCATGGCAGTTCTGCGGAAAACAACGTCAGCCCGGGTTAGTTTCATCCAAATCATGCAAGTTAGAGTCCAAAACAAGAGCAAAAGTGTTTGGAAAAGTAGATACGTTGAAGACGTATCATATATCAATCTTTACCTCCGGAACATTCTGGAGCTCCTCATCATGCCTGTGATCTTATTCGGGACTCCGAACAACATTCGGTCACCAACATACATAACTCATATAATATTATATCGTCAACGAACGTTAAGCGTGCGGACTCGACGAGTTCAAGAACTATGTAGACATGATCGAGACACCTCTCCGGTCAATAACCAATAGCGGAACCAGGATGCCCATATTGGTTCCTACATATTCTACGAAGATCTTTATCGGTCGAACCTTATGACAACATACGTGATTCCCTTTGTCCATCGGTATGTTACTTGCCCGAGATTTGATTGTCGGTTTCTTCATACTTAGTTCAATCTCGTTACTGGCAAGTCTCTTTACTCGTTCCGTAATACATCACCTTATGACTAACTCTTTAGTCATTTGCTTGCAAGCTTATGATGTGTATTACCAAGAGGGCCTAGAGATACATCTCCGATACTCGGAGTGACAAATCCTAATCTCGATCTATCCCAACTCAAGAAACACCTTTGCAGATACCTGTAGAGCATATTTATAATCACACAGTTACGTTGTGACGTTTGATAGCACACAAGGCATCCCTCCAGTATCCGGGAGTTGCATAATCTCATAGTCGAAGGAATATGTATTTGACATGAAGAAAGCAATAACAACAAAACTGAATGATCATTATGCTCAGCTATCAAATGACAACACATGTCTATGGTTAGGAAACCTTACCCATCTTTGACCAATGAGCTAGTCTAGTAAAGGCTTACTAGGGACACGATATTTGTTTATGTATTCACACTTGTATTTAAGTTTCTGATCGATGCAATTCTAGCATGAATAATAAACCTTTATCATGAATAAGGAAATATAAAATAACAACTTTGTTATTGCCTCTAGGGCATATTTCCTTCAGTCTCCCACTTGCACTAGAGTCAATAATCTGGTTCACATCGCAATGTTATTAACACCCATAGTTCACATCGCCATGTGATTAACACCCGTAGTTCACATCTGTAACGCCCCAGATATAATTTCCCTAATTGTACTCCAACTCTTGCCGTCTCCGGCGCTAAGTTATATTTATTTCTCGGGTTTGGGTTTTTGTCTCCGCGTGTTGTTTTTCTTTTTCGTGCATCTCTTATCATGTCATCACGTGCATTGCATTTGCATACATGTTCATCTCATGCATTCGAGCCTTTTCCCCGTTGTCCGTTTTGCATTCCGGCGCTTCGTTCTCCTCCGGTGGTCATTTCTACCTTTCTTTCGTGTGTGGGGTTTAAACATTTCCGGATTGGACCGAGACTTGCCAAGCGGCCTTAGTTTACTACCGGTAGACCGCCTGTCAAGTTTCGTGTCATTTGGACTTCGTTTGATACTCCAACGGTTAACCGAGGGACCGAAAAGGCCTCGTGTGTGTTGCAGCCCAACACCCCCCAAATTTGGCCCAAAACCCACCAAAACTCTGCTCCATGTCCTAGAGCGTTCGATCACGATCGTGTGGGCGAAAACCGCACCTCATTTGGACTCTCCTAGCTCCCTCTATGCCTATATATAGACCCCCTCCTCCAAATCCTGGATCCCCTCGTCTCAAACCCTAGCTAAAAAAAAACAGCTCCCAGCCACCGACGGACATGTCCGCCGCCTGACCGGACACGTCCGCCGGCGCCCCCGACCACTCCGGTGCCGCCACGTGGGCGAGGCCCACATCGCCGCCGC
>NC_041387.1:182380932-182398941 GCF_002162155.2 Triticum dicoccoides | reverse complement strand
CCCTCGCCGCCCGGGAGCACCAGCGCCGCGCCGCCCGCCTCCACGCCGGCGCCGCCCCGGCAGCCTCCTCCCCGACCGGCGGCCGCGTCTCCGGCGAGCTGCGCCTCCGGCTGCTACAGTGTTCCCCGGTGCCGCCTCGGGAAGCGTGCCGATCCAGATCTGGATCTGGGCTAGGTTGACCTCTCCCCGAAACCCTAATCTTCCAGATTTTTATGCATTCTTTGACTGCTTGTATCTCCGCAACCGTAGCTCCGTTTTGGGCATATGATATATTAAAATCTTCGCCTCGACATGTGCATCATTTCATTCCATTGCATCATTTGCATTTGAGGTCATCTTGATGCCCAAAATGCTGTTAGAAGGAGGCTTCGTGAGTTAAATTGCAGATCCATTAGTTCATCATGCACTTTTGTCATTTTTGCCATGTTTAATTCGTGCATGATATGCCTGTGCCCCTTTGGGATGAATTGTTAAGCATTTTGTCTTCTTTCCAGAGGTGCCACCCATGCATTTTTAGGATGTGTGTGTTGTCTTGAGCAAGCTTGCGAAGAGAGGTACCTGAGATTACTGATTTCAGAGACTTAGTGATTTTCACTAAGTCTGGGACATTTTAGTTCGTGATGCTATATGTCCAGCTTGTTTCCTAGTGATCCGTGACTCTTTTGAGGATGATCAGTAATGGAGTTTTGATAATTATGTTATGATCTTTCCATCCTTATCTTTGTTTGCATATGTGGAGTGCTCTAGGTTGACTCAATTGAGCTCAACTTTTGCTTCGTTGTTAATCCGGGCAGATCGTCAACTTGTTTGCGACTTTGCCGATGCTACCGTTAGTGTTCCATGCATGCTATGCCTTCCTTCTTGCCATGTGTAGCTAGCACTTTGTGCCTTCTTGCTGGTTATATGCTTTCCTTGCCATGACTTGCACCGTAGTGAGTGCATCGAGCTCGTTTACATGCCTTCGTGAGTTATATTTCAGCGTGTCTCAGTTTTCACTAAGTCTGAAAACTGATTGTGTTCGAGCTATGTTCGTGAGCTCGGTAGAGTATTTTGTGAACCCTTTTAGCCCCAGGTCACTTTGGGTGTTTTGTTAAGCTTGTTGAGTAGCTCCATGCCATGTTCTTACTTGTCATGTTCAGGTTGTCTATCATGTTGTTTTGCTGCTCCGAAGAGAGCATCGTGATCTGAAATTTCAGACTAGTGTTAATTTCACTAAGTCTGAAATCTGTTTTGCATTTGCGTTTTAGCCATGCTTGTTTGAACCTCTTAATGGATGAATTTGCCTATGGCTCAGTGCTAGTGTTTTGTCAACCATATTGTGTGCATCACTGCCATGTATTTTGTTTTCATGTTTGGTGGCTGTAGCATGTTCATTTCGTTGTATTTAGATGCCTACTTGCTGTAAATCGCATACCGGTGTCATATCTTAAAACGCTCGCCATTTCCAAACCGTAGCTCCGATTCCAATGATCTTTATATGGTTTTCAAGCGATTTCATCCCCTCTATCCAGTGGCACACTTGGTTTTCCAAGTTGATGCCAGGTTCATGCATTTCCTGTCATATCTTGCATTTTGCATCCCGCATAGTATATCGTCGTTTCATCATATCGCTTGGTCTTGCCGTGGTTGATTGTATCCTTGTTGCTTGTTTGTCTTGTTGGGTAGAGCCGGGAGACGAGTTCGCTACCGAGGAGCCCGTTGAGTTTGCTTGCGAGGATCCAGTCAACTCTGACAACTGTGCAGGCAAGATGATCATACCCTCGAAATCACTACTATCTTTGCTATGCTAGTTTGCTCGCTCTTTTGCTTTGCCACTGCTACGATGCCTACCTTTTGCTTGTCAGCCTCCCAATTGCCATGTTGATCCCCTAACCCACCATTGTCCTAGCAAGCCGTTGATTGGCTATGTTACCGCTTTGCTCAGCCCTTCTTATAGCGTTGTTAGTTGCAGGTGGAAGATTGGAGCCGTTCCTTGTTGGACCTTTTATTTACTTGTTGGGATATCACAATATATCTTACTTAATTAATGCATCTATATACTTGGTAAAGGGTGGAAGGCTCGGCCTTATGCCTGGTGTTTTGTTCCACTCTTGCCGCCCTAGTTTCCGTCATATCGGTGTTATGTTCCCGGATTTTGCGTTCCTTACACGGTTGGGCTATTATGGGAACCCCTTGACAGTTCGTCTTAAGTAAAGCTCTTCCAGCAATGCCCAACATTGGTTTTACCATTTGCCACCTAGCCTTTTCTTTCCCTTGGGTTCTGCAGACTCAAGGGTCATCATTATTTTACCCCCCGGGCCAGTGCTCCTCTAAGTGTTGGTCCACCTGTCAGCTACCGGTGGCTACCAGGGGCAACTCTGGGCTGGCCTACCCGTACCTAGGACAATCTGAGTGTGCCCTGAGAAAGAGATATGTGCAGCTCCTATCGGGATTTGTCGGCACATTCGGGCGGTGTTGCTGGTTTAGTTTTACCCTGTCGAAATGTCTTGTTGTACCGGGATACCGAGTCTGATCGGAATGTCTCGGGTGGAGGTCTATTCCTTCGTTGACCGTGAGAGCTTGTCATGGGCTAAGTTGGGACTCCCCTGCAGGGATTGATCTTTCGAAAGCCGTGCCCGCGGTTATGGGCAGATGGGAATTTGTTAATGTCCGGTTGTAGAGTACTTGAACTAAACTTAATTAAAATGAAACAACCGTGTGTGTTACCGTGATGGCCCCTTCTCGGCGGAGTCCGGGAAGTGGACACGGTGTTGGAGTTATGCTTGCGCAGGATGTTCCTTTAGCTTCTCGCTCGTGCTTCGCCTTCTCTTCTCGCTCTCTTTTGCGTATAAGTTAGCCACCACATATGCTAGTCGCTTGCTGCAGCTCCACATATATTTGCCTTATCCATTCCTATGAGCTCAAATAGTTTTGATCGCGTGGGTGTGAGATTGCTGAGTCCCTGTGGCTCACAGATACTACAACTCCAGATGCAGGTCCAGGTGTTTCCGCTCTAGTTGACGATTACGAGCTCAAGTGGGAGTTCGACGAGGACTCTCAGCGTTACTATGTGTCTTTTCCGGATGATCAGTAGTGGTGCCTAGTTGGGGTTATCGATTCAGGACCTTGTCGCATGTTGGGGGTCTTTTCTATTTTGGCGCCGTAGTCGGGCCATGAGTGATTTGTATGATGGATGTTATTTATGTACTCTGATGTGACGTGGCGAGTGTAAGCCAACTATGTTATCTCCCCCTTTTATTATATATTACATGGGATGTTGTAATGATTGCCTGACTTGCGACATTGCTTTCAATGCGGTTATGCCTCTAAGTCGTGCCTCGACACGTGGGAGCTATAGCCGCATCGAGGGCGTTACAAGTTGGTATCAGAGCCTTCCCCGACCTTAGGAGCCCCATTGCTTGATCGTTTTTAGCAGCCGAGTTGTGTCTAGAAAAATGTTTTGAGTCCTTAGGAATTATATATCGGAGAGCTTAGGAATTCTTTTTGCTTCCCAGTCTCCTCGTCGCTCTGGTAAGGCATCCTGACGTAGAGTTTTGACTATTCTCTTCTCAAATTTCACTAAAAAAAAATTTAGGATCACGCGAGTATCTTGGTTTTGTTCTGATGGTTTTGTGACGAGAACATTGTTCTTGGTGCCTCCTGTCTTTAGGGGTTGTGGCAGTGTCCCGGGGAGTTGAGCTCCGAGGTGTTGTCGTCACAATTTTATCGTTGCAATTCTGGTATACTTGAGATTTGTGCGCGACATCGAAAATCTCTTTTATGCAGTTCGTTGGTGAGATAACCTCGACGCCACCCAGTACTGGGGCGGGAGTTCGGGAGTATCGCCATAACTTGTATAACGGATGCTTTTCGAAGGTTGAGATAGATGGTTTCCGAAGTTTTCCTGGTTATGTGTTGAAGGATGGATACAGCTGGATGTAGGATTTGCTAGTTTGGGTGAGATATTGTGCTTCCCCTGTATCCCCAACACCTGATTGCATAACCGGAAAGGTTCGGGAGTTTCATAGGTGGGAATTCTAGTAGCTCTAGTTCTTCTTCCACGGATATTGGTTTGAGATTGGGATTTCTTACCGATTATTCGTTCTTGATCCGTACCTTGTTGATTTATTTCTCTACCTTAATTCTTCGTGGCTTCTCAATTTATGGATATGTGACCACTTCAAGAGAAATGCATTCGTTCATTCTGTTCGGATGTGAAGACTATATGTTGCAATTTTCATTCCGTTGGATTCAGCTTCTATATTGTTGTCTATCAGTGTGCTAATGGTGGTCAACCTGTTCAGGATGGCTCCTCCAACGCGCACGACTCCGAATCCTGATCCGCCTCCACCTCCGCCTCCTCCGGAAGCATGGCAAGCTGTGATGGCCGCTACTAATGCAAACACACAGTTGATCATGCAAATTCTCCAAGAGCGCAATCAAGGCAGTCAAGGGAATCAAGGCCACAATCAGCACCACTTTGCTACACTGAACCAGTTCCTTGCTAATGGCCCAAAGACGTTCAGCGGTTGTGTTGAGGCTACCGATGCTGACGATTGGCTAGTGGATCTGGGCAAGCATTTTGAATGTAGCAACGTCAGGCCTGAAGATTTCGTCAAGTTCGCTTCTTTCCAGCTCAAAGATCAGGCTGCAGAGTGGTTCCAGCAGTACAAGGATTCCAGAGGTGGACGTGTTATCACTTGGAATGATTTTCGTCAAGATTTCCGCGCTCATCACATCCCTCAAAGTGTGGTTGAGAGTAAGCGTCAGGAATTCCGCAATCTGAAGCAAGGCTCTTTGTCTGTCTATGACTACAACAAGTTGTTCCAGAAGCTCGCCCGTTTTGCCAAGCAGGATGTTCCTGATGAGAGGAGCATGATCTATCAGTTCAGGGGTGGTCTTCGTGAGGAAATTCAGCTCGCTCTTGTCCTCTTTGAACCGTTGCGATACGATGAGTTCTACAACATGGCACTGAAGCAAGAGGCTGCTCAGATGAGGTGTGATGCTTCCAGGAAGCGTGCCAGAGATGTTACTCCGCCTTCCTCTACTCAAGTGGTCAAGCAGCAGAAGTATTGGCTTCCTCCTCCTCCGTTCCGTCAGCCGTATCAGCAGATGAGCAAAGGTGGCAGTGGTTTCTCCCACCCACCCAACCCAGGCTTTCAGAACAAGTCTTCGTCTCAAGCGCCAAGATCGAGTGCTCCGTATCACCGTCCGCTTTCAGAGGTCACGTGCAACAAGTGCCAACAGAAGGGTCACTATGCCAACAAGTGTACCAACCAGAGGCGTCTTCCTCCTCCTCCTCCTGTCAGATCGGCAAGTACAGCTGTGGTCAAGCATAACCCCAAGTCCGCCAAGGTCAACTTGATGAATGCAGCTCAGGCAGAGGACTCGTCAGATGTGATCATGGGTAACCTTCCTGTTAATGATATTCCTGCAAAAGTTCTTTTTGACACTGGTGCATCGCATTGCTTCATCTCGAGACCGTTTACAAATAGGCATGAATTGGTCTCACAAGTTTTACCTAGTCCTTTAGAAGTTGTCTCTCCCGGTAAGCGCATGCAGGCTAACTCCATCGTTCCGGATGTTTCTATCACTCTGGGTGACTACAAGTTCTTGGCTTCTCCTACGGTTCTCGGCAACTCGGATATCGATCTTATTCTCGGGATGGACTGGCTCTCTAAGCATAAAGCTCAGCTTGATTGTGCAGCCAGGCAGATTCAACTGACTCATTCGTCTGAGGATGTCATTGTCTTTGCCGCTCGGGATAATACCATCCGGTTGTTTTCTCTCAATGAGAAGGGTGAATTGGATGCTATTTCGCAGATTCCGGTTGTTTGTGAGTATCAAGACGTTTTTCCAGAAGAACTTCCAGGGATGCCTCCGCACCGGCCAGTTGAATTCGTTATTGAACTTGAGCCTGGCACGGAACCTGTGTGCAAACGTCCTTACAAGCTCGGACCTGAAGAGTTGAAGGAGCTGAAGAAACAACTCGATGAGCAAGAAAGATTGGGTCTCATTCGTCCTAGTACTTCTCCGTGGGGTTGTGGTGTTCTTTTTGTGAAGAAGAAGGATGGATCGAGTCGACTTTGTGTTGATTACCGTCCAGTAAACAAGAAGACCATCAAGAACAAATACCCACTTCCCAACATCAATGAGCTGTTCGAACAACTCAAGGGTGCTCAAGTATTCTCCAAGCTTGATCTCCGTATGGGTTATCATCAGATTCGTATTCGTGAGCAAGATATTCCCAAGACGGCGTTCAGAACAAGCTTTGGTTCATATGAATACACCGTCATGTCTTTTGGCCTCGCCAACGCTCCTCCGACGTTCTCTCGCATGATGAACTTCATCTTCAACCCCTACACCAATGAATTCGTTTTGGTCTATCTCGACGACATTCTGGTTTTCTCGAAGAACAAGAAAGATCATGCCAAGCACTTGCGTTTGGTTCTTGACAAGCTCAGAGAACATCAGTTCTACGCCAAGTTCTCCAAGTGTGAATTTTGGCTCGATGAGGTTCTTTATCTTGGCCATATCATCTCTGCCAAGGGCATTTCCGTGAATCCTGAGAAGGTGTCTGCAATTGTGAATTGGGAACCTCCTCAGAACGTGAAGCAACTCCGCAGTTTCCTCGGTCTCGCAAGCTATTGCAGAAGATTCGTTGAAAACTTTTCTAAGATCGCCAAGCCTCTCTCAAATCTTCTTCAGAAGCACGTCAAGTACGTTTGGTCTCCGGAGTGTGATATTGCTTTCAACTCTTTGAAAGAGAAATTGATCACTGCTCCAGTTCTGACTCCGCCTGACGAAACCAAGCCGTACGAGGTCTTTTGTGATGCCTCTCTCCAAGGTCTCGGTGCTGTACTGATGCAAGAGAAGAAAGTTGTCGCTTATACCTCTCGCCAGTTGAAACCTAATGAGAAGAACTACCCCACTCATGATCTCGAGTTGGCGGCAGTTGTGCATGCTTTGTTGACTTGGAGACATCTTCTATTGGGAAGGAAAGTGGATATTTTCACTGATCACAAGAGTCTCAAGTACATCTTCACTCAGCCTAATCTCAACCTCAGACAGACTCGATGGGTCGAAATGATTCAAGAGTACAATCCGAGTATCGAGTATACTCCAGGCAAGGCTAATGTGATTGCTGACGCGTTGAGCAGAAAAGCATATTGCAACAGTCTGATTCTCAAGCCTTATCAACCCGAGCTTTGTGAAGCTTTCCGCAAGCTTAATCTGCAAGTTGTTCCTCAAGGTTTCCTCGCCAACCTTCAAGTCTCTCCTACCTTAGAAGACCAGATTCGCCAAGCCCAACTTCTTGATGCTATGGTGAAAAAGGTGAAGATTGGTATTGCAAAGAGTCAGTCCAAGTACAAGTGCTACCGACTTGATGACAAGGACACTCTCTTCTTCGAGGATCGAATTGTTGTGCCCAAAGGTGAACTTCGTAAGGTGATCATGAACGAGGCTCACAACTCTCTCCTCTCCATCCACCCTGGTAGTACGAAGATGTATCAGGATCTCAAGCAAACTTATTGGTGGACTCGAATGAAGCGCGAGATCGCTGAATTCGTGAACGAGTGTGATGTCTGCAGAAGAGTGAAGGCAGAACACCAAAGGCCAGCAGGTCTCCTCCAACCTCTTGCCATTCCAGAATGGAAGTTTGACCACATTGAAATGGACTTCGTGACTGGGTTTCCAAAGTCCAAGCGTGGCAATGATGCTATATTTGTTGTCATCGACAAGCTCACCAAAGTGGCTCACTTTCTGCCTATCAAAGAGTCGATCACTTCAGCTCAATTGGTGGAACTCTATACCTCTCGCATTGTCTCTCTGCACGGTATTCCTCAAGTGATATCTTCAGACCATGGCAGCATCTTTACCTCCAAGTTTTGGGATTCTTTTCAGAAGGCCATGGGCACAAACATCCGCTTCAGCACAGCTTTCCATCCTCAAATGAGCGGTCAAGTCGAGCGTGTCAATCAGATTCTCGAAGACATGCTCAGGGCTTGTGTGATTTCTTTCGGCATGAAGTGGGAGGATTGTCTTCCTTATGCTGAATTCTCATACAACAACAACTTTCAAGCAAGTTCGGGCAAGGCCCCCTTTGAAATTCTATATGGCAGGAAGTGCCGTACCCCTCTCAACTGGTCTGAAACCGGTGAACGTCAACTGCTGGGTAATGACTTAATCACAGAAGCAGAAGAAATGTGCAAAGTCATTCGTGATAACCTCAAAGCAGCTCAATCCCGCCAGAAGAGCTACTATGATAGTAAGCACCGTGATTTGACTTTCGAGATTGGAGATCATGTTTACCTCCGCGTCTCTCCTATGAAAGGTACTCGTCGCTTCGGTATCAAAGGGACGCTTGCCCCTAGATACGTGGGACCTTTCAAGATTGTCAGCAAGAGAGGCGACCTCGCCTATCAACTCGAGCTTCCTTCAAACTTTGCAAATGTTCATGATGTGTTCCATGTCTCTCAGCTTCGAAAGTGCTTCAAGACTCCTGACCGCACCGTCAACTTCGAGGACATTGAGCTCCAAGAAGATCTCTCTTATCGTGAGCACCCAGTTGCTATTCTTGAAGAGACTGAACGCAAGACTCGCAACAAGTCAATTAAATTCCTCAAAGTTAAGTGGTCTCACCATTCCGACCGTGAAGCCACCTGGGAACGCGAGGATCACCTCCGTTTTGAGTACCCGGAGTTCTTTCAGTCCTAGATCTCGGGTCGAGATCTTTTCGTAGTGGTGGAGTGTTGTAACGCCCCAGATATAATTTCCCTAATTGTACTCCAACTCTTGCCGTCTCCGGCGCTAAGTTATATTTATTTCTCGGGTTTGGGTTTTTGTCTCCGCGTGTTGTTTTTCTTTTTCGTGCATCTCTTATCATGTCATCATGTGCATTGCATTTGCATACATGTTCATCTCATGCATTCGAGCCTTTTCCCCGTTGTCCGTTTTGCATTCCGGCGCTTCGTTCTCCTCCGGTGGTCATTTCTACCTTTCTTTCGTGTGTGGGGTTTAAACATTTCCGGATTGGACCGAGACTTGCCAAGCGGCCTTGGTTTACTACCGGTAGACCGCCTGTCAAGTTTCGTATCATTTGGACTTCGTTTGATACTCCAACGGTTAACCGAGGGACCGAAAAGGCCTCGTGTGTGTTGCAGCCCAACACCCCCCAAATTTGGCCCAAAACCCACCAAACTCTGCTCCATGTCCTAGAGCGTTCGATCACGATCGTGTGGGCGAAAACCACACCTCATTTGGACTCTCCTAGCTCCCTCTATGCCTATATATAGACCCCCTCCTCCAAATCCCGGATCCTCTCGTCTCAAACCCTAGCTAAAAAAAAATAGCTCCCAGCCACCGACGGACATGTCCGCCGCCTGACCGGACACGTCCGCCGGCGCCCCCGACCACTCCGGTGCCGCCACGTGGGCGAGGCCCACATCGCCGCCGCCGAGGCCCGGGAGCCCGAGGCCGGCCCCCGCGGCCCGTCTCTGCGCCGCCGCCCCCGCGCCCGACCCCGACGCCTGCGCCGCCTCCTTCCCCGACGCCGGTGACCGGTGCCGCCGCGTGCCGCCTCCCCGCCGCCGCTCGCCTCTTCCCCGCGGCCGACCACGACCACCGCCGCCTCCGCGCCGCCGCCCGCGGTTCCCCTCGCCGCCCGGGAGCACCGGCGCCGCGCCGCCCGCCTCCACGCCGGCGCCGCCCCGGCAGCCTCCTCCCCGACCGGCGGCCGCGTCTCCGGCGAGCTCCGCCTCCGGCTGCTACAGTGTTCCCCGGCGCCGCCTCGGGAAGCGTGCCGATCCAGATCTGGATCTGGGCTAGGTTGACCTCTCCCCGAAACCCTAATCTCCCAGATTTTTATGCATTCTTTGACTGCTTGTATCTCCGCAACCGTAGCTCCGTTTTGGGCATATGATATATCAAAATCTTCGTCTCGACATGTGCATCATTTCATTCCATTGCATCATTTGCATTTGAGGTCATCTTGATGCCCAAAAGTGCTGTTAGAAGGAGGCTTCGTGAGTTAAATTGCAGATCCATTAGTTCGTCATGCACTTTTGTCATTTTTGCCATGTTTAATTCGTGCATGATATGCCTGTGCCCCTTTGGGATGAATTGTTAAGCATTTTGTCTTCTTTCCAGAGGTGCCACCCATGCAGTTTTAGGATGTGTGTGTTGTCTTGTGCAAGCTTGCGAAGAGAGGTACCTGAGATTACTGATTTCAGAGACTTAGTGATTTTCACTAAGTCTGGGACATTTTAGTTCGTGATGCTATATGTCCAGCTTGTTTCCTAGTGATCCGTGCCTCTTTTGAGGATGATAAGTAATGGAGTTTTGATAATTATGTTATGCTCTTTCCATCCATGTCTTTGTTTGCATATGTGGAGTGCTCTAGGTTGACTCAATCGAGCTCAACTTTTGCTTCGTTGTTAATCTGGGCAGATCGTCAACTTGTTTGCGACTTTGCCGATGCTACCGTTAGTGTTCCATGCATGCTATGCCTTAGTTCTTGCCATGTGTAGCTAGCACTTTGTGCCTTCTTGCTGGTTATATGCTTTCCTTGCCATGACTTGCACCGTAGTGAGTGCATCGAGCTTGTTTACATGCCTTCGTGAGTTATATTTCAGCGTGTCTCAGTTTTCACTAAGTCTGAAAACTGATTGTGTTCGAGCTATGTTCGTGAGCTCGGTAGAGTATTTTGTGAACCCTTTTGGCCCCAGGTCACTTTGGGTGTTTTGTTAAGCTTGTTGAGTAGCTCCATGCCATGTTCTTACTTGTCATGTTCAGGTTTTCTATCATGTTGTTTTGCTGCTCCGAAGAGAGCATCGTGATCTGAAATTTCAGACTAGTGTTAATTTCACTAAGTCTGAAATCTGTTTTGCATTTGCGTTTTAGCCATGCTTGTTTGAACCTCTTAATGGATGAATTTGCCTATGGCTCAGTGCTAGTGTTTTGTCAACCATCTTGTGTACATCACTGCCATGTATTTTGTATTCATGTTTGGTGGCTGTAGCATGTTCATTTCGTTGTATTTAGATGCCTACTTGCTGTAAATCGCATACCGGTGTCATATCTTAAAACGCTCGCCATTTCCAAACCGTAGCTCCGATTCCAATGATCTTTATATCGTTTTCAAGCGATTTCATCCCCTCTATCCAGTGGCACACTTGGTTTTCCAAGTTGATGCCAGGTTCATGCATTTCCTGTCATATCTTGCATTTTGCATCCCGCATAGTATATCGTCGTTTCATCATATCGCTTGGTCTTGCCGTGGTTGATTGTATCCTTGTTGCTTGTTTGTCTTGTTGGGTAGAGCCGGGAGACGAGTTCGCTACCGAGGAGCCCGTTGAGTTTGCTTGCGAGGATCCAGTCAACTCTGACAACTGTGCAGGCAAGATGATCATACCCTCGAAATCACTACTATCTTTGCTATGCTAGTTTGCTCGCTCTTTTGCTTTGCCACTGCTACGATGCCTACCTTTTGCTTGTCAGCCTCCCAATTGCCATGTTGATCCCCTAACCCACCATTGTCCTAGCAAGCCGTTGATTGGCTATGTTACCGCTTTGCTCAGCCCTTCTTATAGCGTTGTTAGTTGCAGGTGGAAGATTGGAGCCGTTCCTTGTTGGACCTTTTATTTACTTGTTGGGATATCACAATATATCTTACTTAATTAATGCATCTATATACTTGGTAAAGGGTGGAAGGCTCGGCCTTATGCCTGGTGTTTTGTTCCACTCTTGCCGCCCTAGTTTCCGTCATATCGGTGTTATGTTCCCGGATTTTGCGTTCCTTACACGGTTGGGCTATTATGGGAACCCCTTGACAGTTCGTCTTAAGTAAAGCTCTTCCAGCAATGCCCAACATTGGTTTTACCATTTGCCACCTAGCCTTTTCTTTCCCTTGGGTTCTGCAGACTCAAGGGTCATCATTATTTTACCCCCCGGGCCAGTGCTCCTCTGAGTGTTGGTCCACTTGTCAGCTACCGGTGGCTACCAGGGGCAACTCTGGGCTGGCCTACCTGTACCTAGGACAATCTGAGTGTGCCCTGAGAAAGAGATATGTGCAGCTCCTATCGGGATTTGTCGGCACATTCGGGCGGTGTTGCTGGTTTAGTTTTACCCTGTCGAAATGTCTTGTTGTACCGGGATACCGAGTCTGATCGGAATGTCTCGGGTGGAGGTCTATTCCTTCGTTGACCGTGAGAGCTTGTCATGGGCTAAGTTGGAACTCCCCTACAGGGATTGATCTTTCGAAAGCCGTGCCCGCGGTTATGGGCAGATGGGAATTTGTTAATGTCCGGTTGTAGAGTACTTGAACTAAACTTAATTAAAATGAAACAACCGTGTGTGTTACCGTGATGGCCCCTTCTCGGTGGAGTCCGGGAAGTGGACACGGTGTTGGAGTTATGCTTGCGCAGGATGTTCCTTTAGCTTCTCGCTCGTGCTTCGCCTTCTCTTCTCGCTCTCTTTTGCGTATAAGTTAGCCACCACATATGCTAGTCGCTTGCTGCAGCTCCACATATATTTGCCTTATCCATTCCTATGAGCTCAAATAGTTTTGATCGCGTGGGTGTGAGATTGCTGAGTCCCTGTGGCTCACAGATACTACAACTCCAGATGCAGGTCCAGGTGTTTCCGCTCCAGTTGACGATTACGAGCTCAAGTGGGAGTTCGACGAGGACTCTCAGCGTTACTATGTGTCTTTTCCGGATGATCAGTAGTGGTGCCTAGTTGGGGTTATTGATTCAGGACCTTGTCGCATGTTGGGCGTCTTTTCTATTTTGGCGCCGTAGTCGGGCCATGAGTGATTTGTATGATGGATGTTATTTATGTACTCTGATGTGACGTGGCGAGTGTAAGCCAACTATGTTATCTCCCCCTTTTATTATATATTACATGGGATGTTGTAATGATTGCCTGACTTGCGACATTGCTTTCAATGCGGTTATGCCTCTAAGTCGTGCCTCGACACGTGGGAGCTATAGCCGCATCGAGGGCGTTACAACATCGCCATGTGTCCAACACCCAAAGGGTTTACTAGAGTGTGATCATGTTTTGCTTGTGAGAGAGGTTTAGTCATCGGGTCTATCACGTTCAGATCCATATGTATTTTGCAAATTTCGATGTCTACAATGCTCTGCATGGAGCTACTTTAGCTAATTTCTTCCACTTTTAATACATGTCCAGATCGAGACTCAGAGTCATCTGAATTAGTGTCAAAGCTTGCATCGTTGTAACCCTTTACGACGAACTCTTTATCACCTCCATAACCGAGAAATATTTACTTAGTCCTCTTAGGTAACTAGGTATAATTTTGACTGCTGTCCAGTGATCCACTCTTGGATCACTATTGTACCCCCTTTCTAGACTCATCGCAAGGCACACAACTGATCTGGTACATAGCATGTCATACTTTATAGAACCTATGGCTGAGGCATAGGGAATGACTTTCATTCTCTCTCTATCTTCTGCCGTGGTTGGGCTTTGAGTCTTACTCAACTTCACACCTTACAATACAGACAAGAACTCCTTCTTTGACTGATCCATTTTGAACTCCTTCAAAATCTTGTAAAGGTATGTACTCATTCAAAGTCTTATCAAGCGTCTTGATCTATCTCTATAGATCTTGATGCCCAATATGTAAGTGGCTTCAGTGAGGTCTTTCATTGAAAAATTCTTATTCCTTTTATGCTATCCAGAAATTCTATATCATTTCCAACCAACAATATATCATCCACATATAATATCAGAAATGCTACAGAGGTCCCACTCACTTTCTTGTAAATACAACTGAAAGTTTGTAAAACCCATATGATTTGATCACTTCATCAAAGCGTATATGCCAACTCTGAGATGCTTGCACCAGTCCATAGATGGATCGCTGGAGCTTGCACACTTTGTTAGCACCTTTAGGATCGACAAAACCTTCTAGTTGCATCATATACAACGCTTCTTTAAGAAATCCATTCAGGAATGCAATTTTGACGTCCATTTGCCAGATTCCATAATCATAAAATGCGGCAATTGCTAACATGATTCAGACGGACTTAAGCACCACTATGGGTGAGAAAGCCTCATCGCAGTCAACCCCTTGAACTTGTCAAAAACCTTTTGCGACAAGTCAAGCTTTGTAGATAGTAACATTACCATCAGCGTCAGTCTTCTTCTTGAAGATCCATTTATTTTCTATGGCTTGCCGATCATGGGGCAAGTCCACCAAAGTCCACACTTTGTTCTCATACATGGATCCTATCTCGGATTTCATGGATTCAAGCCATTTGTCGGAATCTGGGCTCATCATAGCTTCTTCATAATTCATAGGTTCGCCATGGTCCAGTAACATGACTTCCAGGACAGGATTATCGTACCACTTTGGTGCGGAACGTGCTCTGTTCGACCTACGAGGTCTAGTAGTAACTTGATCTGAAGTTTCCTGGTCATCATCATTAACTTCCTCTTCAGTTGACGTAGGCATCACGGGAATGGATTTCTCTAATGTGCTACTTTCCAAATTGAGAGAAGTTACAATTACCTCATCAAGTTCTACTTTCCTCCCACTCGCTTCTCTCGAGAGAAACTCCTTCTCTAGAAAGGATCCATTCTTGGCAACAAATATCTTGCCTTTGTATTTGTGGTAGAAGGTGTACCCAATTGTTTCCTTAGGGTATCCTATGAAGACACACTTCTCCAATTTTGGTTCGAGCTTATCAGGCTGATGCCTTTTAATATAAGTGTCGTAACCACAAACTTTAAGAAATGACAGCTTAGGTTTCTTGCCAAACCTCATTTCATACGGTGTCGTCTCAACAGATTTAGATGGTACCCTATTTAACGTGAATGTAGCTGTCTCTAATGCATAACACCAAAACGATAGTGGTAAATCGGTAAGAGACATCATAGATCGCGCCATATCTAAGAAAGTGCGGTTACGACGTTCGGGCACACCATTATGCTGTGGTGTTCTAGGTGGCGTGAGTTATGAAACTATTCCACATTATTTTAAATGAAGGTAAAACTCGTAACTCAAATATTCGCCTCCGCGATCAGATCGTAGAAACTTTATTTTCTTGTTACGATGATTCTCCACATCGTTCTGAAATTCTTTGAACTTTTCAAATGTTTCAGACTTGTGTTTCATTAAGTATATATATCCATATCTGCTTAAATCATTTGTGAAGGTTAGAAAACAACGATACCTGCCGCGTGCCAAAACGCTCATTGGACCACGTACGTTGGCATGTATTATTTCCAATAAGTCATTGGCTCGCTCCATTGTTCCGGAGAACGGAGTTTTAGTCATCTTGCCCATGAGGCATGGTTCGCAAGTATCAAATGATTCATAATCAAGTGATTCCAAAAGTCCATCTGCATGGAGTTTCTTCATGCGCTTTATACCAATATGACCTAAATGGAAGTGCCACAAATATGTTGCACTATCATTATCAACTTTGCATCTTTTGGCATTAATATTATGAATATGTGTGTCACCACAATCGAGATTCAACAGAAATAGACCACTCTTCAAGGGTGCATGACCATAAAAGGTATTACTCATATAAATAGAACAACCATTATTCTCTGATTTAAATGAATAACTGTCTCGCACTAAACAAGATCCAGATATAATGTTCATGCTTAATGTTGGCACCAAATAACAATTATTCAGGTCTAAAACCAACCCCGAAGGTAGATGTAGAGGTAGTGTGCCGACGGCGATCACATCGACCTTGGAACCATTTCCGATGTGCATCGTCACCTCGTCCTTAGCCAATCTTCGTTTAATCCAAAGCTCCTATTTCGAGTTACAAATATGAGAAACCAAACCAGTATCAAGTACCTAGGCGCTCCTACGAGCATTAGTAAGGTACACATCAATAACATGTATATCAAATATACCTTTGTTCACTTTGCCATCCTTATTATCCACCAAATACTTGGGGCAGTTCCACTTCCAGTGACCAGACCCTTTGCAGTAGAAGCACTTAGTTTCAGGCTTTGGTCTAGCTTTGGCCTTCTTCCCGGGAGTGGCAACTTGCTTGCCATTGTTCTTGAAGTTCCCTTTCTTTCCCTTACTCTTTTTCTTGAAACTAGTGGTCTTGTTAACCATCAACACTTGATGCTCCTCTTGATTTCTACCTCCACAGCTTTAAGCATTGCGAAGAGCTCAGGAATTGTTTTTTTCATCCCTTGCATATTATAGTTCATCACGAAGCCTTTGTAGCTTGGTGGCAGTGATTGAAGAACTCTGTCAATGACACAATCAACTGGAAGATCAACTCCCAGCTTGAGTCAAGTGATTATAATACCCAGACATTTTGAGTATGTGTTCACTAATAGAACTGTTCTCCTCCATCTTGTAGCTATAGAACTTGTTCAAGACTTCATATCTCTCAACTAGGGCATTTGCTTGAAATTTTAACTTCAACTCTTGGAACATCTCATATGTTCCATGATGTTCAAAACATCTTTGAAGTCCTGGTTCTAAGCCGTAAAGCATGGCACACTGAACTATCGAGTAATCATCAGATCGAGCTTGCCAGACGTTCAAAACATCAGCATCTGCTCCTACGGCAGGCCTTTCACCTAGCGGTGCATCAAGGACATAATTCTTCTGTGCAGCAATGAGGATAATCCTCAAGTTATGAACCCAGTCAGCGTAGTTGCTACCATCATCTTTTGACTTAGCTTTCTCTAGGAACGCATTAAAATTCAGGGGAACGGTAGCACGGGCCATTGATCTACAACATAGATATGCAAATACTATCAGGACTAAGTTCATGATAAATTAAGTTCAATTAATCAAATTACTAAGAACTCCCACTTAAATAGACATCCCTCAAGTCATCTAAGTGATATGTAATCCAAATTAACTAACCCATGTCCGATCATCACGTGAGATGGGGTAGTCATCAATGGTGAACATCTCTATGTTGATCATATCTACTATATGATTCACGTTCGATCTTTTTATCTCTAGTGTTCCAAGGGCATGTGTGTACATGCTAGGCTCTTCAAGTTTAACCCAAGTATTCCACATGTGCAAAACTGTCTTACACCCATTGTATGTGAACGTAGAGTCTATCACACCCAATCATCACGTGGTGTCTCAACAGGACGAACTATAGGAACGGTGCATACTCAGGGAGAACACTTTTATCTTGAAATTTAGTGAAGGGATCATCTTATAATGCTACCTCCGTACTATGCAAAATAAGATGCATAAAAGATAAACATCACATGCAATCAAAATATGTGTAACGCCCCAGATTCGATGCGCCAGGTGTCTGCCAGTTATTCGCCGTCATTCTCATGTCGTTTGCTTGCGTGTTGCATTTTGCCATGTCATCATGTGCATTGCATTGCATACGTGTTCGTCTCATGCATCCGAGCATTTTCCCCGTTGTCCGTTTTGCGATCCGACACTCCTATTGTCCTCAGGCGTCCCCCTTTTGTCTCTTGTTGTGAGCGGGTGTTAGACATTCTCGGAATGGACCGTGATTTTCCAAGCGGCCTTGGTACGCCACCGGTAGACCACCTGTCTAGTTTCGTGCCATTTGGAGTCTGTTTGATACTCCAACGGTTAACCGGGTAGCCGTAAAGGCCTCTTTTGTGTGCAGCCCAACACCCCTCCAAATCAGCCCACTAACCCATCCAAAACCCCTCCATGCTCTCGGTCGTTCGATCACGATCGTGTGGCCGAAAACCGTGCCTCATTTGGAGTCTCCTAGCTCCCTCTACCTATATAAACACCCCCTCCCCCAAATTTTTGGATCAATTTCACCCCTAACCCTAGCTCTACCCTCCTCTACGCCGCCGGACACGTCCGTCCCACGCAGGACATGTCCAGCGCCGCCGTCCCGTCCAATCCCACCGCACCACTTGTCGACCGCCGTCTCTCCCGCCGCCGCAGCCCGCCGGGCCCAGGCGCGGCTCGCCCAGGCCCGCGCGGCCACCCGTCCGCCCCGCGCGCCGCTCCCACGTGGCTCCTCCCGAGCGCCGCTGGAGCCTCTGCCCCTCACCGTC
>NC_041387.1:182373690-182380735 GCF_002162155.2 Triticum dicoccoides | reverse complement strand
CCTCGCCTCCAAGCTCTCCGCCGCCGGAGCCCCATGGCCGCCGCCACCCCTGCTCCGGTCAGATCCGGGCATGGAGCCCCCGGATCCGGCCAACTTCGGCCGCCCCACAGCGCCCTGCCGGACCTCGCCCCTCCACCGCGCGCCTCGCCGGCCTCCTCCCTGCGCCGCCCTAGCCGGAAGCCCACCGCGCCTCGCTGGAGACGAAGATGGATCAAATCCACCAGGAGACGAAGCAAACGGCATCCCCGCGTCCTGGATATCTCTGTCCCGAGTTGACTTTTCTGGAGGTTGATTTTCTCTAAGTCCCTGGATCTGTGACATTTTTATGCCATGTTCATCGCATCATATCTCCTAGCATACTGCCCCGTTTTGCGTGCACGATATGTCAAAATGTTCATCAGAATGTTCTCTACATTTTGTACCATTGTGCCATGTTCATTTGAGCTCATCTTCATGCCCTAATCATCGCTACAAGAGTGCTATATAATGTTGTCTGCTGTCTGTTAGCAGAACTTGTTGTTTTGTCTTTTTCATTGCATTTTATGTGTGCATCCTATGAGCATGAGCTCTACATGTGTTTTGAACTACATCATGTCAACTTTACAGGGGTGCTTGTCTTGTATTTTTGTGAGTCTTGTAGTGAGTGCATCGAGCTCGTGAAGTAGGGTACTTGTTGTTGCTCTTTTGCTAGTCTGAATCTGCTATATCATGATGCTATGTAAACCTGCTGCTACAAGTCATTCTATGCATAATCTGGAGATGTTCACTAAAGATGTTTCGTTATACATGTCATGATATATCCATTCATGCCCCTGGATGCATTTATAGACTGCTGTAACTTGTTGTTATTTTGCTCCAAACTTGCTAAATAATGTTGTTGTCAGCCTGATTAACATTAAGTTCAATGTTGCCATGATTGTTGTTAGTGATCCAAGCATGCTATGAACTTTCTCTTGCCTTGTTTAGCTTCATAAACATGTATTATTACTGTTGGTCACCTTGTCATGCCATGTATTGCTCTGTGGTGAGTGGTACAAGCTCACCAACATGCCTACTGATTGTTGTTCCTGCCATGTCTGAATCTGTCATATCATTTGTCATGTTTGCAAGGCTGCTACCATACTTTCTGTTGATCTTTAGAATTAGTTCAGTAAGGGAGTTTTGTTCTTTGACTTTAGTATTAGCATGCCATGCCTTTGTTTGCCATGTTAAGTTCTTTAACATGTTGTTTTATAGCTCTAAACATTGCAACCTGATGTTATTTCTGCAAACTATTATTATTTGCAATTTTGTCATGTCCTTTTGTTTGCCATGCCTTTCTTTGACTTTAGTCTGTAAATTGTTATTATTTGCAATCTTGTCATGTCCTTTTGAGCATGTTATAGTGTTTTATGGAGATAGCTCAGTGTTCATGTTTTGTCATGATTTACCTGTACTTCATGCCCATGCCTTTTGTTTTCATGTTTAGTTGTTGTAGCATATTGTTTTCATGCTTGCAAGATGCCTAGTTGCTGTTTTGGACAGCTTGTCCTTTAAACTTGTATTGTGTGTATGTGTTGAACCGTTGCTCCGTTTTGGGTGTGCTCTATATGAAACTTGCTTAGAATTGCATGTAGTTTCATATATCATGTTGCATCCATGTTTTGAGAGTGTTTGCTTGATGTTTGAATGCTTTTTGCATCAATGTCATGTTTAACTTGTTTTGCTCATATCTTCTAGGCCGTAGCTCCGAACTAAATGAACTTTATATGTAACTTGACAAGAATTTCGTGTAGACCCTCTTGGTGCTTTTTAACTTGCGGTTTAACAACTTCAACTTAATGTTTGTTCAGTTCTGGACCAATTTATAAATTTGCATATGAGGACTTACCGGAATTGTTATATGTTGTTTCCGATCGCATTTAACCTTGCTTTGATGTGTTGTTCTTGTATGCATCATTTCTTGCCATGAGTAGCTTCATGTAGTCTTGTCTTGCATCATACTTGGTTGAGCATCATGCCTTGTTCATGTGTGGTGTGTTTAACATGTTGTGTGCTTCTTCTCGATAGTTCCCGTTTTCGTTGCGATCGTGAGGATTCGTTCGTCTACGCTTGGTTCGTCTTCGTGGCTTCATCTTCTTCATGGAATCGTTCTTCTTCCTTGCGGGATTTCAGGCAAGATGACCGTCACCTTGGATCTCATTACTATCATTGCTATGCTAGTTGCTTCGTTCTATCGCTATGCTGCACTACCTATCATTTGCTCCTCAAGCCTCCCAAACTGCCATGTCATCCTCTAACCTTTTCACCCTTCCTAGCAAACCATTGCTTGGCTATGTTACCGCTTTTGCTTAGCCCCTCTTATAGCATTGTTAGTTGCAGGTGAAGTTGAAGATTGCTCCATGGTGGACAGGATTATGTTGGGATATCACAATATCTCTTATTTAATTAATGCATCTATATACTTGGTAAAGGGTGGAAGACTCGGCCTTATGCCTGGTGTTTTGTTCCACTCTTGCCGCCCTAGTTTCCGTCATACCGATGTTATGTTCCTTGATTTCGCGTTCCTTACACGGTTGGGTGATTTATGGGACCCCCTTGACAATTTGCTTTGAATAAAACTCCTCCAGCAAGGCCCAACCTTGGTTTTACATTTGCCTCACCTAGCCTTTTTCCCTTGGGAGTCGCGCTCCCGAGGGTCATCTTATTTTACCCCCCCCCCTCGGGCCAGTGCTCGTCGTGAGTGTTGGTCCAACCTGTCAGCCGCCGGTGGCCACCAGGGGCAACTCTGGGCTGGCCTACCGGAAGTTTGGACAATCCGGTGTGCCCTGAGAACGAGATATGTGCACCTCCTATCAGGATTTGTCGGCACATTCGGGCAGCTTTGCTGGTCCTGTTTTACCATTGTCGAAATGTCTTGTAAACCGGGATTCCGAGACTGATCGGGTCTTCCTGGGAGAAGGAATATCCTTCGTTGACCGTGGGAGCTTGTGATGGGCTAAGTTGGGACACCCCTGCAGGGTATAAACTTTCGAGAGCCGTGCCCGCGATTATGTGGCAGATGGGAATTTGTTAATGTCTGGATGTAGATAACTTGACACCAGATACGAATTAAAACGCATCAACCGCGTGTGTAGCCGTGATGGTCTCTTTTCGGCGGAGTCCGGGAAGTGAACATGGTTTTGGGTTATGCTTGACGTAAGTAGGAGTTCAGGATCACCTCTTGATCATTGCTAGCTTCATGATCGTTCCTTTTGCTTCTCTTCTCGCTCTCATTTGCGTATGTTAGCCACCATATATGCTTAGTCGCTGTTGCAACCTCACCACTTTACCACTTCCTTTCCCATTAAGCTTTGCTAGTCTTGATACCCATGGTAATGGGATTGCTGAGTCCTCGTGGCTCACAGATTACTACAACAACAGTTGCAGGTACAGGTTATGGGATGATCTTGACGCGAGAGCGATGTTTTCTTGTTTTGGAGTTCTTCTTCTGCTTCTTCTTTGATCAGGGGATAGGTTCCAGGTCAGCAGCCTGGGCTAGCAGGGTGGATGTCGTTTGAGCTTCTGTTTGTGTTTCATCCGTAGTCGGATGTTGATCTTATGGATGATGTATTGAGATGTTGTATTCGTGTGGCATTGTATGCCTTTCGTGTGGCATTGTATGCCTTTTGTATGTATCCCCATCTATTATGTAATGTTGATGTAATGATATCCACCTTGCAAAAGCGTCTCCAATATGCGCTTCTATCCTTAGTGGGACCTTCGAGTTCCTTTAGGATAGGGTCGCATATTGGGCGTGACAAGTTGGTATCAGAGCCTCGACCGACCATTGGATCCCCCTTGATTGATCGTGTAGTTTGGCCGTTGTCGAGTCTAGAAGAAAACTGTTTTCGGAGTCTAATTATATCGAAGAGTAGGAATTCTTTTTACTCCTCAGCCCCTTCGTCACTCTGGTGAGGAATCTTGACGTAGGTGTTTTGAGTTACTCCTCTGCCCCTTCAAACTTTCTTTGGATCACGCAGTTGGTTTTCGGTCGTTGGTTCTCATCTCTTTTCATCTGGTGCATTTTTTGTCAAGTTGACTCGAGCCTCTTCATCGTTGCCAAGTTCAATCCTCAATTGTTTTCTTTTTCCCACCCGCCCACCCCTTTTTCTCCTCGGAGCCGGAGTCCATAATCGAGTATCCATCCTACTCGTGCGAAGTCTTTGCTTTCTTTCCTCAATGATTTCAACCAGTGTTTTCTCTTCAAGATATTCGTCGGTTTCCCCTTCCAGGTGCCTTTGTTTTCCCGCCCTCCTACCCTCTTCTTCTCGGAGCCTGAGTCTCTTTCGAGCATCAATTTCATTCATGCGGAACCTCTTCAGTCTTTCGTAAATTATCTCAACCGGTGAATTCCCTTTTGTTTAACATTCTTCATCTCTTTTCCGGTGGACTCAATTCAAGTTTTTCGGGTTGATCATATTCTTTTCCTTGGATCAAGTATTTACCCTGCTCGTTCGCCTCTCGCTAGTTTATCCTTCCAGAGTGCTCAAGACATCTCAGGAGATTCGTCTGTGTTTGAATATAGTCGAGGTTGTCACCTCATTCAAATATTTCAATCATTCTGGTGCATCATCTACCTCTTCAACAACCCTTTCCAACGATGTTTTTTTAGTGGGCCCTAACCCACAGGTCTTTCCCAGGATCTTACCTGACTCTTCTAATTCTCCCAGAGTATTCTCAAATTCTTTTCAAGTGTGACGTAAGAATGGATCCCACTAGTCACATGCCTTCTCCAAGATCGTTTTCAAATCATTTTCATTGTTGGCTCAACCTCTTCATTTTTCATTCTCCCGGAGTATCTCAGCAATTTTGGTGGTGGTTCTCGTCATCATTTGAAGACCGAAGAAGAGTTTTTCCTCTAAATCTTGTCTGTTCTCTCGAAGTTTCGTGGTTCTAGCTTCATGTTATCCTCTTGAATTATTCAATTTGTCAGATATTCTTTTCATAACCATCCAGAGTATGTCAGGAGTTGATTTCTGTTTCTTTTCACCGGAGGCCATCATCCCAGAAGAATTCTTTGTCCTCAAATTTCAGCTACCGTTACCCAATTATCCCGGTGCTTCGTTCAAGTGTTCTTTAATCAGCTCATGATCTCTTTGCTCTTTTGCATCTAAATCCCCTCTAGCATATTGGTTCTTCTAATTCTTCCCGGTGATTCAGTCTCTTTCATCAGTCATTTTAAAATTTCTTATGGTGGTTCGTTCAAGATTCTTTTTCCTTGATTATCATTTTAATCCATTCGTTCTTTCAAATCCTACCGGTGGTTCATCAAGACTTTCTCAAGTTTTGTGCTATACCCCCCTTAATCCTTTTCAAGAAGAATAAGTACTATGCAAAATCCATTGCTTGTCATCAATTTAATTTGATGAAGGATAAGCATACAATAAATCTTATTCTTATTTCATCCAAGCGAGTAATCCCTTCCTTTAGAGTTTGTTCTTGAGGAATAAATTCTAGTTCCAAGTGTTTTCATCTTTTCTTTTCCGGAGTTCAAATTTCCTCGGCCATTTCGTCGAAAACTCCATCTAAATCATCGTCAGGCTCATCTTATTCTTTCTTCCTTCATTTTATCCCGTCATCCTTTTGTTACCGTAGTTCTTATGGTGGTTCCTCATGATTTAATTCATTCTTCAAGAGTTCATCAAGATTTTGTTGGAGGAGTTCAAGTATCTTTTCCTCTTACGTCTTGAAGTGCAATTAATTCTCCTTATTCTTTTGAAGTGGAGTTTTGCATTTCTTCGTTCTTCTAAGTTATCCAATCATTTCCGTTTGTGGCCGGTTATCACCTTATGATCTTGAGATGTTACCTATAAGACCACAACAAGCTTACTCTTTTCGTTGGTGATTTTCTCAACAACTCCGTTCAAACCTTCCTTCTAAAGATGCTTTCAATTTAATTCGTGGCATAAGTTGTCATTTTCTTCTCTGTTCTTTTCATTCAACGCTTTCAATACTTTCCAGAGGTTTTGTGTCATGTCTTCATCAAGTATCATTCCATCCTCTCAAGCTCGTGTTCTATTCCTCCATGTTTCAGCCAGAGTGCTGCCTAAATCCTTCCAGTCTTATTCGTTTCTTATCTCGTTCTAACAGGAGTGGTTTCAGAGTCTATCTGATTTCGTGAGTTTTCGATTCTCGTCATTTTCGTCGTTCCCCTCTTCTTCTTGAGTTCTCTCGATTCTTTGCTTCTTCTCTTGCGTTCTTATTTCACCTCATCCCTTTTTCTCTTCCATCTCATTCCTAAGATCTCGGGACGAGATCTCTTGTTAGTGGAGGAGAGTTGTAACACCCCGGATTCGATGCGCCAGGTGTCTGCCAGTTATTCGCCAACATTGTCATGTCGTTTGCTCACGTGTTGCATTTTGCCATGTCATCATATGCATTTCATTGCATACGTGTTCGTCTCATGCATCCGAGCATTTTCCCCGTTGTCCGTTTTACGATCCGACACTCCTATTGTCCTCCGGCGTCCCCCTTTTGTCTCTTGTTGTGAGCCGGTGTTAGACATTCTCGGAATGGACCATGATTTGCCAAGCGGCCTTGGTACGCCACCGGTAGACTGCCTGTCAAGTTTCGTGCCATTTGGAGTCCGTTTGATACTCCAACGGTTAACCGGGTAGCCATAAAGGCCTCTTTTGTGTGCAGCCCAACACCCCTCCAAATCAGCCCACTAACCCATCCAAAACCCCTCCATGCTCTCGGTCGTTCGATCACGATCGTGTGGGCGAAAACCGTGCCTCATTTGGAGTCTCCTAGCTCCCTCTACCTATATAAACACCCCCTCCCCTGAATTTTCGGATCAATTTCACCCCTAACCCTAGCTCTACCCTCCTCTGCGCCGCCGGACACGTCCGTCCCGCGCTGGACATGTCCAGCGCCGCCGCCCCGTCCAATCCCACCGCGCCACCTGTCGACCACCGTCTCTCCCGCCGCCGCGGCCCGCCCAGGCCCGCGCGGCCGCCCGTCCGCCCCGCGCACCGCTCCTGCGTGGCTCCTCCCGAGCGCCGCCGGAGCCTCTGCCCCTCGC